>NW_025110284.1:75930-294042 GCF_011392965.1 Frieseomelitta varia | reverse complement strand
AAAAAAAAAAAAAAAAAAAAAAAAAAGAGAAAAAAAAAAAGGAAAAAAACCGGTCATCCGATTTGATCGTTCGCCATCGGCCTTTCGTAATCGCAAGTGTTGCGTACCGATATATTGATGCGGTACTCTTGTCCCAGTCACCTACGAATCGAACCGACGCGACGCGACGTCGACCCGAGATGAGAGTCGAAATTGATCGATTTATCCCAATTCGTGTCTAAAAGTCGCAATCGCGATGAAATCGTGGCCGCGATGTCGCGCCGTCGTAGATTTGCATAACGTCTGCTCGTACGTGCGGCGCGCGAACTGAATTTCGATCTTTTCCGGGAATAGTCAGGGCTGAAAGGAACCCGTTGAAAAGTAGCGATTCGAAGTGCCGCCACGGACGAGAGCGCGGAGTTTTTAAATGCAAACTTGATAGCATGAATAAAAGATTTTGAGGGGGGGGGAGGGGGGGAAGAGGAGGGGAGGAGTAGGAGTATTCCAAGTGTGCGAATGCCAATGCGATCTGACAGCAACCTAACAGTATTACGGACAGTAATTGCCGATGTAAAACGACGCTGATTGTCGTGTACAATTGTGTACGCAGTGCCTGGAACTGATCACCGCCGGTAACGTGGGTTTTCCTCTGTTGCTTTGCGAATTAATTCTTCTTCCCTCCCTGTTTTCCTTCGCTCCTCTTTTTCATTGTTTGTTTCTCCCTTTTCGATTGCGGCCCGTGCTCAAAGAGTACGAGAAGAATCTCTAGGGTTCGATCACCTCGCGATCGTTCTTCCCCGTGGATCTGTATGACAGGGAAAACCAAAGATATAAATTGAAGTAATTAAAATCCAGGCATAAGAGGGGGAGTCAGAAAGTTGGCTATTGTCAGTGGGGAGCGTGCGCCTTGTTAAATTTCTCGGTCGAGCGCAAGTCTCTATTCCAAGTGGAGCGAAACGGATGGCCAATGGCCAATGATGGCGCGGCGTCCTTCTTCCGCTTCCGCGGCTTCCTCTTCGCTTCTCTTCGCCCACTTTTTTTCGGTGCCCTTTCTGCTTCTTTTTTAAGGTCTCCTTCGTTCGCTCTCTCGTCGTCTTCCTTTACTTTCTAGCCCCTCTTTCTCTCTTTCTCTCTCTCTCTCTCTCT
The DNA here is from genome assembly GCF_011392965.1 of Frieseomelitta varia. Lineage (NCBI taxonomy): Eukaryota > Metazoa > Arthropoda > Insecta > Hymenoptera > Apidae > Frieseomelitta > Frieseomelitta varia. The sequence continues at coordinate 292,917 of NW_025110284.1, read as the reverse complement.
CTCTCTCTCTCTCTCTCTTTCTTTTTCTTGTGGATATTATCTCACGGGAAATCCCTTGAAAAGGAAGCACAAAGAACGTCGCGACTCACGTATGAAAAGCAACGGTGATACGGTGATTTCTGAAAAATCTTGCCAATCGGCTATTCAGAATTTTTGAGAATCGATCGACCCCGTTTCGCCGACTCGTCGAGAAGAGAAAAAGCAACACGACGAGAGAGATACGACGAGAGGATAAATCGCAAACGACACGAACGACACGAAACGAAACGAAACGAAACTTCGTAGCTTCTTTCTCCCGGTTTGATTTTAAGTAGCTCCGGCATTAAGCTGATGATTCTGTGCCGCGTCCCTGTGCGCTGTCGTTGCCAGACGGCAACAGGAACGCCCGGCTTCTGCGATACGTTTCCAATTCCAATATTCCTCGACGCCTCGTTTGTATTATGTCGCTCGCGCAACTATTGACACCGACAACGAGGACGATTCTCGTTCGTGGTCAAAGGAACCGGTTGGATTGACATCGGATCGTGTTATTTGCTATTTATTATCGTCCTGCTGAAAGCGTCGCCTTCGTTTTCATTTCGCCAGCGTAAAGTAGGCAAACGGAACGTCCGTTAATCATCGGCTTCTCCAATAGGAATCGCTCTGGAATCCTATTTTTCTCCTTCGATACATACACACACACACACACACACACACACACACACATATATTTTTTATCTCGCCGCCGTTTCTTGTTTTTCAAAATTCTGTTTACCGTTGCGATATTTCACGTTAAATACCGGGGGGAATTTATTTGCAACCGTAGCAGATGATGAAAATAACCGGGCCGTCGCTCCTCGCTCCTCGGATATTATAACTCTTCCGATATTTCGTTTTGCAGCCCGATTGAAATCGCTTCTCGCTGCTCAATATTCGAACAAATAATGATATCGAACCGGCGCGCTGCGAAATTTCTCGCTGCCCCCCCCCCCCGCGTTGATGGTGGTCCGCGTTGAGGCTTCGCAAGTTAACCCTTCGTTTCGTACGCAAAACGGGACAGAGGTGGGAGAGAAGGCTTTTGACGTCGTATCATCGGCTGGTCGTATCGGTTACACGCACGCATTTCATTCATTTATAAGCGAAACGGGGGCGAGAGATTGTGAAATGCGGACCAGGCCCCAGACACCGTTGATTTTTGATGCTCATTTTGTATTCGCCCGACATTTACTGCAGCACAATCAAATGCAATTAAAATATTCATGCATCGGTTCGATTTAAACAGCGCCGAAAGAGAAGCGACGGAGAGAGGAGCATAAAAGTTTAACGGAAATTGGAATAATTTCGTTTCGGCGCATTGGTGTAAAAGGGTAAACCCTTTCACGTAGCATGAAATACTTGCACGCTCGCAGGCAAATAAATATTCGCACGGCACACAGAGAAAGACGCAGAAAGGAGCGAAACGCGCGCGCTACATCGAGACGTCGTCACCATCGATCAACACTCGCAGACTCTTGATTTGATTGATATCCAATTCAAGGTGCGCGAACGTCTCGTCCTCTTCGATCAGTCTTAACGTTTTAATATCCATTGATGCGATTTTCTCCAAAGCTTCCGGTTGTGGTATCTGTAACGATAGGTAAGAGGATTCAGGTGCAACCGGTAGGAATGTTATAGTGGCTATAATTATCCATCGTCTCTAGCATAGCATCGCACGTTACAAAGGTCAATTGGAGAACAAGCATCTCAAGACGATGCCTGTTAATACCGAACTGATCGATATCTATGGAAATCTCATCATAAGATTAATAACGTGGTTACCTCCGGATGCTGTTGAAGCCATTCCACGAAACCTCTTACGCTCCTCAGATCCAATATATCTTTCCAAACGACCTCCATCGTTTCAATATCCTTAGGCACGTTCTCGCATTGCAGCCATTTCTTCTGCACCTGATTATTGGGCGGCACGAATCGAAGCTTCCACGGTAGGGCGGTGCCAAAGGCTTTTATTTTCGCCGGCGTTACCTCCGCTTTCGCGTCTTTCATCACATGCTTCTTCGTCATCGCGAGTTTGCTCGCGCCCGGTGTGTTTCTCGTTACGGCTACCTCCGCGGGTACTACTGGCATTTCCTGAATCGACATCTGTTCCGAAGAAAAACAAGGAAAGATGAAAACGAGGAATAAAGCGGCGGGACGCAATTAAGCGAAACAGCTGAGCAAACTTTTCGCAAGATTCAAATGGAAGCTTCTGCCCGAGACGTGCTGTTCAAAGTAATTAGAGACTTGTCGCCGATATTTAACGAGAATTAAATATTCTCCGATTGTTCGGCGCCGTGAATAATCGTTCTTGAGAGACAGGTAAATATTAGATAGATTAAAGGCTGCCTCAACAGAAGCGCAACGTAACAAATAAACGATATTCTTCTTTAACCTGCGTCGCCCTGCAAGCATCGGCGCTGAAATCGATTTCGAACATATCCCTGAGAACTTCCTCGTCGATGGTGTTATCCGTCCCACCTAAAGTCTCGATCCATTGGCAGAAGTCCTGACATATCCTTTTCATCGAGTTGTCGGCTCTCATTTTCAGCGTAGCTTCCGGATCGTAGCCCTCGAGATCGCGTTTCGTCAAAGGACGCCACGTAACCACCTGACATGTAAAGATATTATTTCTCTCCTCTTTTTTCTTTTTTATTTCTCTCTTTTCGCCGCTTTCGGTCGTTAGATGATTACTCTATTGCTATCAGTCCGATATCGCACCTTTCGTCTTGGTTTCATCAGAAATAGAGCGTAAGGATTGTATCTACGACGACCCAGTTTCTCCTGGTCAACGGGCGATTCGGTGTCTCTCAGTGTCGGTGGATGCACCTTGATAATTATAAAAAGAAAAAAAAGGCTATCTTTAAAAAGATGAATCGAAGTGGAGCAACTTGTTGAGCTATAAATAGCGAGCTCGCAGCGCGAGAACGTTCCAACGTCTGCTTTCTCTCACAAACAAATAAACTAATGCAGTACGTACCACTAAGCTGTCCTGTGTGGATGTCTCGTCGATGATTTGCACTCGGCTGATTTCATCAAGTTTCATCGGTAATTCTTCGAATTTGGTTATCTTCTTCTTCGGATAATACTCCGTCATTCCCAGCAAAGGCGCAACGCGATTGTAAGTGTTTAGAGGCAGGACCCGCCGGAGGAGTTGGGAATTACACGTGGGTGGCTGATCGGTGGAAAAAACCAAGTCAGAGGGAAATCTGTCAGAGTGCAAATAACGTTTGGAATCGACTAATAATCTTGTCAGATTCGCAATCATCTTATTACGTTCTTTCGCGTTCGAGTCGTCGTGAACGACGTGAGTCTTCTTTAAGCGTTCCGAAAATTCTTTGCACAAGATCTCCAACATGCCCGTCGGCGAAACGTCCTCCCCGAGATCATTCAAAATTTCCGCGATCTCGCACGGCTGCGTAAGCGGCAATTTCCCCCGAGTTCTTGGGAAATCAGCGGCGAATAGCGTTTTTAAAAGGCCATCGTCACGAGTCGCGTCCAATTCTCGTAATGCGTCCTTTGACGCGTCGCGATATATTTCCGAGCTATTGGATGCCGTGTCTGTTGATACAGAAAAGCTCGAGAAGCTGATTTCCTTTCTGAGGACGTGTCGTTGCTTTTCCGTGCCTGCTTCCGCTTCCCCGAGCATCAGTTTTTCCAGGACAGACTTCGCTTTTGTTAAAGGAGGCGGAACTGACTTCTTCTCGTCGCCTATTTTGTCTTTCTCAAGGACTCCTTTAGACACGACTCTTGGGTTTTCTGGAATGTCGCCGTAATTGTCGGCAGACGAGCTTTTCCTCGAGGATGCCGACTCGAGCAACGCAATTCGATCCTGCAGAGTCGTCGGTTTTCTGTTTCTCAAAGCTCGCAACGGCTCCAAGCTCGGCCTGAAATTTGTGGGGGCATGACAGGGTACTAAATATTTCGGCTTAGGCTGATCGTCGCTGACCGAAACGACAATCGAATCGTCCTCCTCGGAGCTTACGCTTCGAGACGAAGAGCGAACCTTTGCTCGTTCCAGAGATGTAACACGCGTCGTAAGACCTGTCCTACCTTCGTTCAGATTCGTCGTAGTTGTATCATCGTCTCGCCGATCCTCTTTGCCCTTCTTCGTAATCACGTTAGACGGAGGTTCCGGCTTTGAAATACTTTTCTGCTCCACTTCGCCCGTTAGTTGTTTCTGTATTCGTTCCTCTTCGAGGAGGGCAGCTGCCCCCGCGACTGCGAGTTCATTTTCAAAGGCATCGGATTCCACAAATCCAACGTCGGACTCGAGTCTAACGTCATTCGTTTCAACTTCGTCGGTCAGAAGTCTTTCCACTTCGTCCTCAAAGTTCGGTATGCTCGCAGAAGTGGAGTCGCTATCCTCCAACGAATCTTCAGGCGACGTCAGTCCGCTGCTTTCTGCAATGATTCTTTGTAAAGTGGTTCTCGGTAGGGATACTTTCCTTTTTAACGGCGTTTCGAACGATTTATACATACACGGTAAACATCGTTCACGATTCTTCCTTGGGAAGCCTGATAATTTTGGAATCGACGATAGAATACGAGTCGAAGGACTTTCCCAGTCCTCCGGATACACGAACACTGGACTCGGTCCCGATGTGTAACGCGATTCCGTCGGAATGGTTCTCGAAATCGAATCGTCGGATTTCAAAGATGGACATTTGACGTCAGTGTGCGTAAATTCTGAATCCTCGAGCGATTTCTCTTCAGAAATCGCTTGCAAATCATGAACGTTTAAAGGCTTTTCGTTTTGCTTACCTTTCTCAATTCGTTTAATTTCTGGCAACTCTTGTCTTCCATCGTCACTCGCCAAAGAATAGTCTCCTGATTTAAGAACCGGTTCTTCTTGTAAGTTGTCAAAAGGTTTGAATTCGAAATCGAGAGTTTTATTTTTCGTTAAACGCTTCAACGCTTTGTAAGCGAAACGAGCGGAATACATTAAGGAATCTTCATCTGTCAATGTTTTTTCATTTTCTTTTAACTTAGACCAATCCTTGTCATTTGCTTTAGCAATTTTCAGCCAAGATCGATCTTTAGTCTTAGAGAGCTTTCCATCTGACAATCTTAAATGTTTCTGAATGTCTCTAAATTTCTTTAGTTTTAATTGCAGTTCTGACATCGTCGGGTATGTATCGAGAATCGGAAAACTTGAGAAACTTTCTCCTTCTATCTTCGGTTCATTTTCGACACGGGAAGAAGTCCGAATATGATCCTCTTTAGGCTGAATTTTACGGGAACTAGGTTGAGGATCGTTGGTAGCTAATTTTGGGATTCGTACAACTTTAGATGGTATAGCAAAGTAACCCGTCGTATCCGAACTTTTTAAACCAGCTTGAAACGATCCCTTTAATATCGGTTTTGGAAATGATTTCGCGTCATCAAAACCCAAATCTTTGTTTAATATGGGAAGCAATCTGTGCAAAGAACTGTCGGGTGCTTTCTGATCGTCAGAACGAGAGTTAGAAAAAGAGTTCCAATTGGATACTTTATTTTGAACATCTGAATTAAAATCAATAAAGTCTGTATTATTTTTGGAAAGGGAACGATAGGATAACTGAAGGGGAGGATTTCTTACTACGACCAATTTCTTCTCCTCATCGTCGCAAAATTTCTCCCAGTAATCCTTCGATTTTGGAATGGGATACTCCCATCTACAAATGAAATTTTGAGAAATGTATTCATGGCGATTCTCATAAAATTAAATACCTTTTTCCAGTGATCTTCCTACTTCTGCAGTCGTTTTGCTTTTTGGATTCCTGTTTACACGTGACACTCATGTTCTAAAAATTTAGAATATATTTAAGCGTGTATATATCACTAGATATTTACAAGAAATACTTTCAAACCATTAACCTACGAGGTTTCTTCAAATATTTGATTTATCGATCAAACAAATTTTGACGAAGTTCAGGACATGCGTATACATGATTGCAGAAGTTACTTTATACACTACTTGAATTGAGAATACCATACGAAGATTCTGAAATTTCTAACTGGTCGACAGATGTATAATATTATCACATGTGGTAACAGAAGTTTTCTTCTTTTGATTTATTATTTGCTAATAAAACACATCCAGATATACCTCGTTTTGGGGGTCAGTAGACTCCCTTAACATTTTCAAATCACATCCTACCATATCGATTTAGGTTTTGTATTGCAGCGCAATCTGTGTCTCTGTTAGAAGCCTATAATGTTTACCATGTCGATTCAGAACGTTTGACACAAATTTCCACAAGATGTCAGGTCTATTCTGTATCACGAAAAACATATTTTAGAAAAATGACTTTCAGTATTTAGTATTAATTAGGCATCGATTTCATATACACACTTAAATTATTGTATCTTTAGTTTTAATGTTGTTAAGGTATTTTTTTATAATACATATAGATAAACTATTTTCATGCTACTCAAATAATGCTCGTTGTCTTAAATTGTAAATGTGTTTGATAATCCAAAAACATGTATCACCACTAGTTTTTACTTGACAATATCTGAATAAGCAGCTTCTTACTACGTTTCCTGTCACGTTTCCTCCTAAACCTGGTGGTTTTACATTTTACAATATCGATTATGTTTAAGAATCGTAATACTTAATTGCAAAATTTCACCGTATGGCGCTGTAATCTTTACTAATATTAAAATTATTGCGCGCGCATTTCGAATGAAAATATATTGCGTAAATTGGAAAAAATAAAAACTTCTTTACTCTACAGTATCAAATATGGGAAAACGTATTTGAGATTACTTCAGATGCTGTTTTAAATAATAATCTGTATAAATTATTTAAATAAACTGTTTCATGGTATAATAAATGAGAAAACTTGTAACACAATACACAACGGCGATTCAATTTTTCGCGGACTTATTTACAAGATCAACCACCCGCGTCAGCCAATCGGATCGTAGCATTGCAACATTTTGGCGGGAAGCTGTCAGTCGTCTACCGGACAACATGGCGGTAATACGTGTTACACCGTTAACGTTTTCAATTTCAACTACACAGAGTTTTATTGGTATTGTATTACATCTTAGAAACTTTATTTATACAATTTATATAATCGTTAATTTAATAATTTATTAGAGTTTATTATAACCAAGTTAAATAGTATATCAAACTTTGCTCAATTGCTTATTCGAGTGTCATAGTTGTAAATAGTTTTCATTACAATCTTCTGACATAGAATCTGATTTCGGTTTCGTTTAACGATTGATTTAAATCGTATATATTTATTTTAAATTAAATCAATTATATTGAAGTCAATAGATGTAAATGTTGATATTTTTGATGATAGCTTTCAAGAACGGCTTCTTCTGGGGAAACGAAGGGGTTATCACGGCATTAATGACGTTCTTCACATCAAATTGTAAGTAACACACTTTTGTTCTTCTAGTCACTTATTCATATCGTAGCACGAAAAGTCAGAATAGACACAGATAACAAATTATATTATGTTGAATATTTTGTGAACTAAAACCCTGAGCATTTATTATAACCATAGCATACTATTATTATAACATTTATTATATAATATTTATTATAACCATAGCATACTATTATATTATGTTGAATATTTTGTGAACTTAAACCCTGAGCATATTATAACCATACCATTATTATACCCAGGTAATGTATTAGTATAGAATATTTTTTACATTAATTGTATATGAATATGTATATAATGTGTGTGAATTAGACCGTTTAAAATAATACTATGATAAGATTGATGATCGATGTAGTAGGGAACTGTAACGCAAATTATTACCACAGTCAATAATACTAAGTAGAATCGATAATGTCGTGTATGGCAGGAAAATGGTAATCTTGATAATTTTGTTATTGGAAAGGAATTTATTTTTAAAATTTCTACCAAATAGGAACATGGATCTTTTCATATAGATATCTGACATAGATTTTAAATTTTCTATAGTTATCGATATAGTTATCGAAATGTATCCTAGGAGAACATTCTTGTTCTGTATTTTATTAAGTTTGCATAGTTAACTGTGGAGGGTCGCCACTATTGCATCTTCTATAGTGATTATGATAATTTATATTTATATCACAATACTATAAATAAATAACTCCGTAATTAATTTTAGTTGTTTATATAAAAATATTATCAATATCACAAAATATACAATTACTAATAATTTAATGNAAATGACGAAATGACGAAATAACGAATGAAGAATTCTACTATGGCTACAATATATATAAGTGGCAGTAAACATTTCCATGGTGATAATAAAATTAATAGCTATTTTTAAATACTCTATTGTTTATATTAAATATACATCTCGACGGAACATAGATGTCGTTGATCTAAATTCTTCGAAGTAGAGGTCGCTACACTTCGATACATGGGTCGGTAATGAAACTATTCGTGGCGCGTAAATTCTGTACATGTGAGTTGCATTCATTTCTGTTAGAAGCAGGTTCGTAATGTATTTTACAATACTCCGTGGAGAGTCCATCTTTATTATCCCATTAGTATTTTATATGTACGTAGTATTTGTTAAATTGTACGACATTCGATTCCCTCTGTTCTTGAAGTTCGTCGTCAGTACGTTGCCAAGTAAATTTGATTTCCTTTCATCATAAACGTAAACGTGATGTGCTGAATACGTTGTATGCTATTACGATTTGTTAAGGGCTCTCGAATGCCTGAAGTTCTTCGAAAATTGTAATTTATTTTATACAGTTTGCCAGTCGCTTACTCACTGTTTTCCACCTCGTGCAAATGGAAACGTCAGAATTGCGGTCATCGTAGTTTCAAAGTCCCTGGAATAGCGACATTTTGGCTCGTATCTATCGTACGACAAGGAATGCATGATGAGAATGGTATGCGTGCCTCTGTGATGTGTGACATTGCTGCGCGGTTATGGGTGTTTGAATACATACTTAGTGGCATTATGATTCCACTGGTAGCACGAACTGGTGGATTTTCGAGAATTGAAATAACGTCATTTCTATTGTTTTTCATAGTTTGTAATCAAGCATAAAGAGATTCTTCTTACATCTTCCTTGCATTCGCTCATTGATTTCAATTCATTTAGATCGAGAGAGCGTAATTTTCATACAAAAAATTACGTTCAATTAAAAGTTGTTATTGAATATTAAAGTAAGAGATTATTGAATATCTTACAGTGCAATTTTTGTGATTCAGTATTCAATACTCGTACATTCGTATACCTACTCGAAAGTCTGTATAGTGGCAGATTCCTTCAAGTTTAAATTTGACAAGATATTCTAGAAATAGTATACCATTGTATCAAGGGTTTTACAAGGTACATTATATTATCAATTTCTCTACTTCTTTTTCTGTGCATTTAATCCGATTTCGTAAACTTTGTAAAAACTGGCTGAAACACTGGATGTCACAAGCAAAAACTAGAGACTTTTACGCAGTAGTGCTTAAAAGGATGTACTTCTTACCAATATAAAAAGATCTTTCGAAATGAAGTCTCTCCTGTTATCAACGCGATTGTAGTTTAATTTCTCTTAAATCCTCAAGAATGATTCGCTTGGAAGGAAGTGGTAGAAATCGCAGCGTACGAGAGTCACAGGAGGCAGTACCAAACGTATCGTAACGCGAACTAGACGCAAATTGGCCCGCGATCGGTATTCTAACCAAGCCTCATCTATCGGTCAATCAATCTTCCCCATTCACTCGTTCATCCGCGCGGTTCGCCAATTCTCGAACGTGTCGCTGACCAAGATCGATATTTCCAAATTTTCGAACCCGGGGTATATCCCCGGGTCTTTGATCCAGAATGGTGCGCGCAGTGGGGGACTGCATCGGGATACGTGCTGGAATGAGTAATTCGTGGTTCGGCAGAGTTTGACAGTTTGCTAAAAAGCTCTCTGTACCCGCAGGAGGTGGTTGGCAGTCAGTAGAATGCGTTATGCCGATGTATCGGCGCGCGCGTTCTCATCCGTGTGCCTTCTGTGCGGGATTCGATACGAATCTCCGCGTCCTAATGCCGTGTTCACACCGAAACTTCGCCGTGACCGCGAGAGGTGGCCATTAGCGCGCGCGGAATTGAACGTTTGTCGTTCGTCTTACACAGTCTCGCGATTCCGTTCGTACGATTGCTAACGCCTCATTTCCTTTCATGATCTGTTTGCACGATACCGATCGTAACTTGATCGAGTGAGAATAAAAATTTCAAGCGTCGGAATGAAAGAATTTGCAATTCGGCCAATTGCAATGAAACAATGCAAGTTGAAAATAGTACGTGGGCCTGTAGGGCGCTGGGAATCGACATACTATCGGCATTTTTTCGCCTTGTCTGTAGAGAGACGGTAAAAGCTGGACGAAATATCGAGACGTGGGAAGGTACGCACGTTCTGGCGTTTTGCAACGCGCGGTCTATAATTAATTAACAGTATCGTATCCGGCGTGGGATAATTAAATGATGATTAAACTAATATACTCGAGCCCTATCAATATTGGCGTGGTTTTATTAATTATCAGGTAACACTCGCGAGCCATATAGGTGGAAATTTATGATAGAACCGATTAGTCACATTTACTAACGAAAGTTCCCCGATGAATTGGTGATCGGTGCACGCGGTGATTTCGCGTGAAACGCCGACTTTCTCTGCTCGACGTGAGAACGTGGCTTAAGCTCGTGCTCGGTCGTAGGTAGGCGCATAAACGCGCGTATTAGCGCCTCGTCCTCGGTCTCGTCTGTGAATACTCGCACACGGACCAAACACACAAGCCGAGGGATCCTAGGAATATTTGAGTAGCGAATGTCTAAGCAGCATCGGGTATCAGCCGGCTATGTGCGCCTTGTTCCGACAGCGAGCGGTGACGTGTGCGAAGTTAGTTTCGCGAACCCGATGACAACGATAGCGAGGGACAGAGAACACCCCGTGTTCCTCTGTAAAATGACATTCGTTTCGCGACGAGCCTCCGTCGTTATATAAGCGAACAGCGGAAAGACGACGGAGGGTGAGTTAGTTGGAACATCGCGATCGGAACTGTCTACTCTTTTCTCGGGGTTAAACTTCCCCGGTAACGTTCGATTCGGCGAATAAAGACGAACGAGAAATGCACGACCGGGAGGAGAGGGGGAAAAAACTGCTACCTTTTAATTACCTCAGCTTGCCGGCCAGACAATGGCAGAAATATCTTTCTAATTATGGTTTATTATGAAAGCCGCGGACGGGTCGGCGTTGTTATCGAGGAGAAAGTAACGCCGGGACGTGGGAGTAGAAAAAAATTTGATATAGCTGAAAGCATGGTTGAAGTAGTTAGCGTTCGAATAAAACAACAGCGAAGTAGAGGCAACTCCGGGTTTTGGTATGCGAAATTACCGTGCGCTTCGAGTTAACGTACGGGGGCTGAAACAAGGTGAGAGCTTTCGGGGCTCTCGGCGAGCTTTAATTTAACTGCCTCATACGTCAGACATATTAAAGATACTAACTCTTAGACCAGCGTGGCCTCGTTGGTGTTAACCGGTCCGTAGCTCCTCGAAACTGGCTTTTCCCAGCCTCTTCTTGTCCGGTGCCTTGCAGTTTTAAAAGGAAGATCGCCATCGAGGGTAGCTCTATTACAGCATTAAGCGAGAGACTTGGCAGATCGTGCTACTTTTATTCAAAGCAGAAGACACTCGTCGAGGAGTTCGGTGAATTTACGCTGGTTTCCTCGAGGGAGGATTCGATTGAAAGAGGGAGAACGGGATTCGGTTTTGTCGAAGGAAAAATTGCGTTAAACGCAGCGTGCTAATGGTAATTCGTCGCGAAGTCGATAATTAGAAGTTCCCCCCGCGGCAACGTCTCAGCGATTGGAGCGGGCGGTTACGGGCGTGTGCGTAGTCTAACAGAATAAATTCGGGGAACAGTCGGTGCCCCTGGTTTCGAAAGGAGATTAGAAAGGTAACTTTGTTCGCCAATCAGCCCGGCTCAAGAATTTCAACTCTAGCGAAGTGGATTCCTCCGGAATTAAGGTTACTCTTGTTACACGCTCCGTTTGTCTCGATCGAAATAATTCGGTCCGCGCGCACAAGGAACCTGAATAGAAGACGTACCGCGCGCCGCAAGTTCGATTTCTCCAGCCCCGTTTACACAGCCCTTCCTCACGTTACTCGTCAGGAAACCTCGCCTCGTCGAACCGTTCCATCGAATTACAACGTCGGATTACGAAACTTGGTTCTCGTTCTTCCGTTACGTGGTCGCCCCTTTCCTCCTCCTTTTCGCCCTCCCCCCCGCACCCTCATTCTTCGCTGCCTCTCCGCGTCACTGTTAATCGACTCGCGGTATCGGCGAGCCGCGACATTATTACGGGATTCCGGGCAGAAATTACTTTTATCGCGAGCGGCGTCCGGAGGGAAGAGCGCGTTAGAGAGCTAAAAGTTGGCGCGAGTGAAAGGGGGCAGAGTGTGCGGCTCGATTATGGAAAATCCCCTGGTGTCTCGTTCCTCGCCTCTGATATTGTCGTCTCTCCCCCTGCCCCCGAACACATCTGAGACACTGCGAGTAGACTGGACGTCTTACGCGGATCCATGGGTTGGCATACCCACAAGTGGAACAGACAGGGTCGTCAGGGGGATGTGGAGGGATAGGTAGCGGCGAAGGCGGAGGTGGAGGAAGGGTTTGAACCGGGAGGACGAGGAGAAACGGGGTGGCAGAATCAGAGGAGAATGGACCACCCCCTGTTATCAGCTTGGAGCCAGCCGCCTTCCCAAGCCGACAAATTACTACATCCCCACCAGCGCTATTCTGGTACCAAATCAAGTCCTATACCGGACGCCCGTGTCTCTCCGTGTCTTCTACTCTCCACTGAAAGATTCGCTCCTCCGATCCTTCGATGCTTCACTCGATGGTGCTTCGTGTCATGGCTTACAACCCGATAGAGACGTCAAACAATCGTCATCTTATTTTATCTGAACTTCTTGCTGCTCCCGAGACAGTTTGGTGTTGCTGAGAGATACTCATGCGCACGTATTTCTTATCTGTTAACGAGTTTCGGGCTCAGTTTTCTATCGATCGTTTTCTTGGATTAGAATTAGTGGAAGATACACGCGTGGTTTACATTCATTTTCTTCTTAACGATCGTATTTCTAAATTAACGATTCGTCAGGAATCACGATACGTATCACATTCACCCGAGAGATGAACGTCTCGACGAAAGTTTTTCCCCTCTCGCTAAACGTCCGTTTCCGTAACAAGACGGGAAAACTAAATTTCCCAGAGACAATGGAGCAATCGTAATACTTCTCCTTGTCCCCTCCTTTCTCGGTCTTTGCGGATTACCACCAGTCGCAGGCACGTACATCCGGTGCAATTCCTCGCGAAACTACGCGGAATTCTTCAACCGTTAACGTATTGTTAATAAACTCTGACCATTTCTCTCGACTCTGTTCGGCGGATGGAGACATCTCATTCGGCGAAACGGGATAGATGAAGAAAGAGAGGAGAAGAAGAGCGAAAGAGGGTGGCAGTTAGGAGTGGAGGGGGACGGAGAATGGTATGCGAGGCAAGGTAGAATGACGTCGAAACGTATGGCCGCTGATTTATAAAGGAAATAATTTCGCGAGCGCAATTTCTTACGTCGGGTATGCGGCAGCGTACAGCTGAACAGCCACGGGGCTCATCTACTGTTAAAATTCATTACTTCTGCTAAAAGCAGCCTTTAATATCGGACTGCGAAGCTGAAAAATCTTTTTTTTTTCCCCTCTCGTTTCTTCTTCTTTTCCTCCTTATTTTTTTCGTTTTTCTCTTTTTTTCGTTGGTCGGCCTGACCACCATGGCGCACCGTGGCTTCTGCACTTATACGTTAGCGCGTACGCGTACATAAGCACCACGTCGAGCGATCCCGCGTGCGCGGAACGGACGATACACGTTGCTTTCGTATTATAGAATATTTTTGAAACGCCGGAGGTTACGAAATGATGGTGCATATATTTACGCGCGCTGTAAAGGGGTCATATATATATATTTCCCCTTCTTCTCTTCTCTTTTTTCCCACTCTTTCGTAATTCAGCCGCTTTCCCCGCAAGTTGAACGTTCGCTGTCCATACAATAACTCCGGCCAGCTGCACTAAAATTTTTATTGTTCCCGGCGAAGTTACGCACGTACCATCGTACGAAATAGAGAACAGGGTAACGGACGTCGCTCGCGATCGCGTAGTGTTTCACGAATACGCGGAAACAAATTGACGCGTTATTACTCGAGACGCGAGGCTCCGAGAGAAACCGGCAGCTCTCGGTGATCGAACTGTCGCGAAGTGGAAACTCTCCTTCGATTCGAATCTTAAAATCGCGATCGTTGCGTTCACGAGACATCTCGATGCAGATGAAATCACGTGGACGTGGTTTGATGTTCCCTCGCTGGCAAGATCACTATGTTCGTGACGAGGAAGCCACGAGATAGTGACGGAATAAAGTACGCCTAGGAACGAATTTTTTAATGAAATACTTAGACGCGCTTTGCGCGCCGCCGTTTACGTCGTTGTCACCTCGAGAACAAACAGACTGTTTTATAAGAAGGGCAACGCGACAATGTGGACGGTAGGAGAGAGTGGTGGGGTAGCCCGAGGAGGGAAAAAGGATGACGTGGACTCGCGGAAAAGGCGATGGAAAAGAAGGAATAAGAAAGTTGATGAAATATTGGAGAGCGGCTTAGGCGGGACAATATTCTGTTGTAAACCGTTCCTTTCCCGCGCCAATAGATATCGCTATATAGCGTGCTACGCGTTTTTTCTTGCATCTCCCTTCCCCTTTCGTATTCCCTTTCTCCTTTGTCTCTCCCACCCACCCTCCGTGGCCCTGTTATTTCCATCTTTTGCGCTGGCGTCGCGCGCCGGGAAATCCTTTGGACTCGTACCGAAATGAAAGACCGTTAGCGAAATCGAAAATCCGACGCGGAGAATCCGCGGTTGGGTGGATGCGCAATTTACGAGAGATGCAAATGTAAGACGATAAAATGGCGGATAGATAGGAAAAACGAGAGGGGTTGGTGGATGGCTGTTGGAAATTTTTTTCCAGCGCGGCGTTTCTTTTCAGTCTCCTCGTCGTCGCAGTCTATGACGCGATCTTGCTCGTCGTCGCCGTCGTCGTCGTCGTCGTCGTCGTCGTCGTCGTCGTCATCGTCGGACACTCGATTATAGATCGTTGGGCTGTAATTTCATCCGTTTGTCGAGATCGTTCCGAGTGTCTGGAGTACCATTCATCGGTAGGACGATTCCCCTTCGATTTGCAATAAACGGCTGGACATCTCTCTTCATCGTGAGCCCGCGACGATTCTTTCCCCGCAATTAAATCGCAGGGAAAAATCTCAGGCGAGACAAAAGGCGTCCGGCTTCTACATTCCTTCTTTGTAATTTGCTGTCCTCGTCCCTGTCCCGTCTCTTTTCCACGAGCCGGATGATGGAGGACCACTTGGGAACGAGAAAAGAAAGTCCTCCGGGCTTTCGTATTTACGTGCCAGTTCAGCAGAGTACTCCCGCCCGCTTGTAACGCCATCGAACGATCAAACGTCCAACCGCCCCTCCTCCGAATCGAGCCTCGGCCAACCCCGGCTAGGCGCGATTCGCCGATAAATCTTTCGGACTTTAACCTTGATCTCGCGTCGCGTAGCCAGCGGAATATCGCAGATTAATCAAACAATTTGACACGGCCGGTCGGTTAGCAGTCGGAATAATTAATTAAAATTTCATTCAAAGATGCTATCGTCGCAAGTAACTTTCCCCGGGGGGGAAGTTTCCGAACGTTTCAACTAATTTCCCCTCCCATCCCGCTCGCGCCACCCATCCATTCCGTTCCGGCTCCAGCCGGAGTTGGGTAGTCGAAAAATTTTCGAGCGCACCCGTGTCGACAACTATGAGCCAACTTTCGCATTCAGAGTTCGTTAGTGTCCGTATTTCCCTCTCGTCTCCCGCGAGAGACATCGCGCATTCCTTTGCACGGTTGCGACGAGCACCGGGGCCAGAAAGTGGAAAAGAAAATAACGTACGACGTTTTGGCGGATGTGACGTTTATTAGACATTAAGTAGTAATACCTGCGAATGGGACGGACGGGGACTAGCCAGGTAATAAGGATGGGCTAGGAAAGCCGTCATACTAATTGTAGTAATTCCGGCATCCACTTTGGATATTTAATTAAGTTTCCGCTGACAAGCATCTACTTAGTAGAGAGAGAGAGCGAGAGACAGAAAGAGAGAGGCGGGGCGGTTCTTACATAGCGACGCGCTTACTACTCTCCGCTTCCATCAACCCTCTGCTTAGCTACTGTGTAACCTACCGACCTGCTTAACTGCCGCCTCGAAATCTACACCGCTTGCTAATTATTTAGTATCTCGCCTATCCGCGTCCCTCTAATCTAAGTGGAAAAAAGCCCGAATTAACTGAACGTTTACACTCGAGTCAGTGGAATGATATCTCGAATATTTCCTCTCGCACTTACGTATAGAGGGCGTTTCATAACTAGTGGTACAACCGAGTAGGTGGTGATTCTACGCGAAGGAACTAGTCGAAAAGGAAATTTTTTTCATTAAATCCTTTATCTCCGATTCGAATCGATTGGTTAATTGGTTAATTCTCGACACGAGTCTGAAAAAGAATAATTAACAGGAGATAAAATTTTTATACAAGACGCTGCCGTTTTCGAGAGAATCGAGTTTGAAAACTCATCGAACACACGTGTAACAAACAACAACTTTTGACGAAACATATTCAAAGCCTATTTTCTCGCAAATGACGCTTTAAACGAAAACATTTTATCCTACACTTTTCACATATTTTCGCGCACAGAATATCCTGCCCGGTTAAATTCAAGTATACTTGACAAAATTTTCAAAACTCGACTCCCTTGAAAAACAGGGGCTTTGATGGAAACATTTCGTTTCTTTCTTTTCGGCTCGTCGTTTTTTCACGCAATCACGGAATCATTTTCCACCGAGTACACTGAAATTTTATGCCGAAAGTATCGCAAGGACGACCAAATGAAATATCGAGGGATCGATATCTGGTACAGGTGTTACTCCCGGGGAGCATGCCACATTCTACAGTCAAATAACGAGCGAGATAGTCGTCGAGGGTGGCCAGGAGACCGTTTCAGAGTGATTTACCGAGGGTGAAATCGGAAGTGAAGAGTTCGTGGAAGCGTGGCCAACGCCTAAATATCGCGGCGGACGATCCTTCTCCCGGAGGGCTGCCGGGACAACGGGTATTCCTTCTATTATCTATTGTCCGGGCCAAGATTTTAGTGGGGCAGTATATAAGAGCAGCTAGACACGAATGCGGTCTCCCATTCGATTCCGTAAAGTATGAAGCTATCAAAGCCAATGGTCCGAGAAGGCCGGCGCAATTACCAATAACTCTTTGACATGCTCCGTCTACGTTTCTTTTTCCCCACTCGAAACATTTTCTCGTTGGCTCGCGCCGCGGCGAGCTCGTCAGAATTGTTCGCGGAAATCGAACTGACCTCCCGTCGGAACGTCCGCGGAAATAAATGTAGATGCTGCGACCGCGAAATTTCTCTCTCCGTTATAGCCGCTCTCGGTAAGAGGGAGGACGTGCGCGAGGAGAGGAACGCGTGCATCATCGTGGCACCAAGTCGAATCGAACGAATTCTATATTCCGCTCTTCGTGGGGGATGAGGATATTTGAGAGGGAAGCGGGAGAGGTTGCGGAGGGACAAATGGAAAAAAATAATGACTCGAAAGGAGGAAAATGTCGATTCACGGACCGGTGGCCACTACCTCCAGCACTTCTCGTTTCTTCGCAAAATAATGATTCTTCCGGTCGCGTTTTTCTCCTTTCTTTTCTTCTTCCCTCTTCCCCCCTCCCCCCTTTTTTTTCGTGTAGCAGCCGGAGACTTTGATTTCGCGGGCCGATCGGATCCCAAGGAACGAGCGCACGATGCTGAAGGAAGACGGTAGTTTCTTTTCGCTCGGATGAATTTCTCCAGTTAAGTAATCCCTGCTCGTGGATTCGGAATGGAAACAGTGCGAGCGCACGGATAAGAGGGATAAGGATCCTCTAACACCTCCTTCTGCTTTTCCTCCTACTGTTCCCGTCCGTCTTTCTACTCGAGCACAATCCTACCGTTCCTTGCTTCTCTCTACGTATCTCTCTTTCTCTCTCTCTCTCTCTCTCTCTATATATATATATATATATATACACACGACTCGGGAAACTCGTAGTTGCCGGTCTGATATCAAGCCACCATTGTTTACCAAATATCGAGATTCTATTGTGATCTAATGAAGGAAGGAGGAGAAAGAAGTAGAGAGAGAGAGAGACGAACGATTCCAAAGTCGGTCAGTTTCTGATTTCAAATTTATAGCTCGCGGCGATGAACTAAAATTGAATTAACACGTAGAAATTTAGGAAGTCGAACGCTCGAAAGGAGGACGAATCGAGAAGCGTTTTCATCGATGATGAAATGGGGATATGTTTCCGTTCTTTATTCTTCCGGGCTGGCAGTGCTATTCCCTGCGATCATCTCTTTCGCTTATTGGATACGAGAAAACACAAGTGTGGGTGCCTCTGTGTGCCTTGACTGTTCGGTCGCAGCGATGCTATTCTCGCGTCGGGTTTAGAATGTGAGAGCAATAGGTATTCCCCCGATACGTTTGTTTCGATTCGCGATACGGGATAAGTAAGACGAACGAAGTTGGTCGTCGAAAGACATTGTCTGTTTTCGACTAAAATCGAGCTGGACAAACAACGTCCCGAATCGCAGAAATCGCGAATAGTTCTCCAATTGAAAGGAACGAGCGATCCGTTTCTGACTATGCTGTACCTATTTCTGGCGTTAAAATAACTCTGTGGTTAATGCGATTTGTCAGTGGAGGGTCACTGGGAATGATCGGTAGGCTCGCACGACCGAGATAAAAGGGATCAGAGCAATTTACAACGGAAGGCAATTTATTATTTGAACGAAAGAAAAATGAAGACCAGTTAGAAAAGTTGCTCTACTTGCAGAAATTAAACGGGATGGAGAGATAAGAGAGGCAAGATCAATTTGCAGCATGAATCGTTTATTATTCGATTGATTAGAAAGGGAAAGAAAAGAGACAGAGTACGGGACTTTCGGGATCGATAAAAATTGATTTCATTACATTCATTTCATTCGTGGTATATATATATCTTTACGTAACGGCGTCGGCAAACAAATCTCAGGTTGCCAACGTTTATCGCTTAACTTTCCACCTTACCCACAAACTTACCAGGAAATTGTTGCACGCAGCTGAACGTACGTCGCGTGCTCGTTGAACTATTTTCCAAGGCGGTCCGGCATGGATTTTCGCCCTTGTGTAAATTCAATTTTTCCCTCCCTGTTCGAACATTCGTGTTTTGAATTCGTTTTAATCATCTGCGTCCCCGCGGGAGCTTTGTAATCAATCAGCTTGCGTTCAACAAACAAATTGCAACAAGCAAGCTAAAGATCAGAAACAAACCAGTGAAAAAAACTGATAAAAAAAAAAAGAAAGAAAAAAATAGGAAAAATAAAAAAAAAATAGAAGAAGAAGAGAAAAAACGAGCAACGTAATTGTGGAAGCGCGGAACAAGTAGCGGTTCGATTGCGTGCACGTTGCATTAATTGTGTCTATTACGCGCGTGTCGGAGTACAAAGGGTGTGCACGTCTAGCGGTACAAATGCGGCCGTCCTCTTATGTACCAGGCTGCAGCGTAGCCGCTACTCCTCCCCTATAGTCATGCTAAACAACGTAGCCCGTGGCTCCCGTGCAAGGGTGTTACAAAGTGACGGCGGTTTCGTGTTTGTTGTCGGACGTTGGACGTCCATGAATAATTAATTCGTTCGTTTCTCCGGTTGTCTGATGCTGCAGCGATCTACTCTTCTAGCGATTCGCATTATCTTCCCGCCGGACGTGAAGAACGTGCGCGTGTATCGCGCAACTACCGATTGAATCGACGAACGTGCCGCGGCAAGCATTGACTTCTCGGCGGACGGAGAAGCTACCTTCTCGGAGCGTCGCGATTGATTCGAGCGGTTAAACGTTACACGCCCAAGCAATTGCGCGAGTCTGGATTAATTAAGGCTGTTCGTTCGCCGGCTGAAAACCGGCTGAAATTTTGCCGAAGGACCCCGAAAGTTTCCCAACGGGGAGTATTGGGAGATCCGTTTGTAAATGGCTAACGATCGCCGATTAATCGACGAATAATTCCGACGCGTCTCCTTGCGACGAATCGCGCGGATTAATTACACCTTCCCTGACGAGAGCTCGCTTGTTTCTCGACACGCCGATTCCCTCCGTCGACTCGCTAAATAATCCGTTGCCATAGTTTTCGCGATGAATGGGAATCTGTTAGCTAAATAGAAGCTAATAGAAGCTGCGCAGGTTTGGATTAAATTTTGATCCGATTGGTGGTCAAAGAATAATTTATGGTCGACACGGTGTTTGATACAGCGTATTACAACATTTAATAGCTAGTACGTATGCTAGAACGAAGTTTCAAGCCGGAGGGAGTGTTGTTAAATAGGATTCGTGCGTATTAAGCAGAACGATCGAAAGTCCATGCGTTCTAGCTGTTCCATTGTCGAATGTAATATCTATTGTTCTCGTGCACGTTCTCCACCAACGTTACATTGTACTAATACGTACATCTTTCACACGTACGTACGTATCGTTCGAGATTTTTCTTTCAAGAACTACATCTTGAAGATGCAATTGCAAACAAATTTCATTGTTTCACGGAATTAATCGAAACGGTATTCGTTGTCTTGGCGAAAAAAATCGGCGATCCCGATCCGACCCGAAAGCGTCACGCGTTAATTGATGAAACACCGGAATTAACATTTGTAACGCGTGGACGAGGCAAGCTGCAGCGAAATTTCAAATCGACCGGCTACAATTTGGACGAGCATTAAGCAGCGTCGTATCATGCATAATGCACGGAACATCGCGCGCCGGCTGGCCTTCTGAATATAAGTGGCTGCGCGCTGTTCCTTTCCTGCCCTGCAACTCCCCCCTTCCGTCACGGGCGTCGTTTCCTCCGTTTCACCCGATTCGTCGTCCCGGGTGCTAAGTACCTTGGGAGAGAACAGACGGAAGAGGCTGAACAAGCCGGATTACGGATTAGGATCAATTTCGAGTAGTTCAGGGATATGCACTGTTTCACCATCCGCGGCGCCGAATTCGTTCTCTCGCGCTTCAGCTGTTTTAAACGCGGCCGCGCTTTAAGCTTGTTGCCTCCTTAAATCAGCCGGGTAGCTAGCTGGCTCCGGGAGAGACGGGAGAAGCAGATTGACGCGGCCTAGAATCTGGCGCGTCTCGCTTGAACTTTGATTAAGGGAACGATTAGCAGAACCCGATTCTCCATCGCTTATTCATCGTACAATCGTAGATTTCATGTAAATTGCAAACGTAGATTTCATTCGAAAATTGATTAAACAGATCTTGTGGATTTCGTCTATTGCAAGATCTGCGATTTTCCTATTTCTAGATTTTGTTTGATGAGTTGTGGAGACGTGATCCAATTTATCTATCGTAGAATTCTGTAAATTGCATTTGAAATTGATTGAATGGACGTGTGTGATTTGTCTATTTCTAGATTTTATTTGAGGAGTTGTAGAGATGTAGTTCAATTTATCTATCGTAAAATCGTAGATACCTGTAACTTGCATTCGAAATTGATTGGATAAATCTTACGTTCCCATTTTACTCATTACAATAAGACCTGTGGTTTTCCTACTTTAAAATTTTACTTGACAATTGCAGAGATTTAATATTAAAATCAGATTACTAGACTGTATCTGAGGAACGACAGTGTATTGCAATACAGATGAAAAATGTTGATAGTTCTGATAGTTTTAGTGTGAAAATTGCAGAGCTGCGGTAATTAAGTAGTACGATCGATCATTGACACTACTGAATTTTTCTTAAATTACCGTGCAACGCAGGTCCTGGTGTTAAATTTACATTGCCAAGTGGTATAATCGATCATTGATGCCACTGATTGTAAATTCTCCAAATTACACTTTGCGATAGAATAATCTCGGCATGAAAATTTCACGCTGGAATATTGCAAGTAGTTCAATCAAGCATTGAAGCTACTGGCCATGAATCTTTAAATTACTCCGCGAGAACTAGCAATTTTAGTAAGTTCAGTCAAAATTTCACGCTGCGTTATTCCAAGTAATACAATCGATCATTAATGCTACTTTCGATCACAAGTTTTCTACAGTTCGCCGTGAGAATTACTGATCTTGAGAGATGTATTAAAAATTGAAAACTACCTTGTTATGGTGTAAATTCGCTCGTAAATTCGTTGAAGAAACTGTGATATTGGCCGTGCGTTGACGTCAAGGATAATCAATTTTCTAAATTATCCAGTGAGAGGGAATCGAATTTGTCAAACAACGTCGCAAAAGGAGAAAGAAGGAATTTCGGGGGAACGTGTATAGCTGGAATAAAACGAAACAAAAACGAAAAAAAAAAGCAGCATCGAATTGACGGAATCGTTTCTGGACAGGTGGAGCTTGTTTGTCGTTCGGGCTCGTAACGCGTGCAACGGCGGCGTTAACTAAAATCGAAGTGATTTCGCGTCGGCAGGAGGCGTTCACCGATCCAGACGAATAAACTATCGGAATATTGAAACATCGGCCTCTCTGTGCAGTAATCGTTCATGGACAAACGTGCACGTGCGCAAACGGTCGGCGTCCACGTTCTTGGCCCTCTGTGTGCGCGCACGGTGCCATAGTC
Source organism: Frieseomelitta varia (assembly GCF_011392965.1). Lineage (NCBI taxonomy): Eukaryota > Metazoa > Arthropoda > Insecta > Hymenoptera > Apidae > Frieseomelitta > Frieseomelitta varia. The sequence continues at coordinate 270,213 of NW_025110284.1, read as the reverse complement.
ACGGGAAAAGCAATCATCTCGGCCGGACGCAATCAGCCTCTAACACACGTTCCATCGCGTTCCACACGCTGTTAGGCGGCCCCGGAGTTCTACCTACGTAAGTCGCCTTCTGCGGGACACCCGTTATGTGGTGGGCGTAACGCGAAACCGTTGCCTCGTCGATTGAATCCGCTTTGAGTCCCGGCGTTGTACACTCCGGGAAAGATTGCCCGGAGACCGGAGCGGTTCCTCGTTAAACAACGCGATTCAGTCTCGGTTTCGGTTTGTTTCGGCAGTTTTGATATTTCGCGGACACGGCAAATACGAAACATTTGGCAACCTATTTGGTAATTAATTGATACGTAATTAACACGCGCGGAGTAATTACTGATATGTTGTATACCGTCGACACGGTACACGCAGTGATCAGTTTCCGATACGTGAACAAACGAAAACGCGAGTAAACACACGAGAGTGTAAATAACAAACAAATTGGCAGTGTGTCCACTTTCATTCATAACTGTACTAACGCGTATGTACGTCCACGTTCCACGAACGTTTCGCATCACAGCGAGAAGACGCGATAAACGTTTTCTCGCGTCGGGCGGCAGTTCTCTAAGTTTCATTAAAACTCTTCAGAGCATTCGATGGCATTTCGAATTCTTTCGCGACTCGATGGAGGGACACGCGTTAGAAAACAGGGAATCCGGGGGATAAATAATTAAACGCGGGGACGGCGAAGAGGCGAAAGATTTTCCCGATCGGCTGGCCAATGGAGAGCGCCAGCCGATCGAAATGCATTTTCGCCCGGTCTCTGGTGAAATTTTCAACGCTGCTTTCGTTGGCACTTTTCTCTCTCGTCCCGTCTCTGGCCACGTGTGTGCAAACTCCATCGGGCCGGGATTTGGCTTAAACGCGCGAACTAAGAAAATCGCGTTACGTGGAAGTTTCCATTGCCGATAGGAATGAGCCTGACTATCGGCTGGAAATACCAGTAAGAAGCTGTTGGAAACTGCTTTCGAGATCGTCGATCGTCTCGAATGGCGTTAGAACCGGCGGGAAATTTCATCTCGGATACACGTATACACCGACGCTGCGAGATTTCACGGACGTGGAGGAGCGGCGAGGAGCGTAGGTTGCGGAAACAGGTTGCAGCGTGGAACGAAACGTTTCTCTTCGCGGTGGTTTATGTTGTTTAGGAGGGGAACGGGCGAGTTGATGCCTGACGCAAATACGGGATGGCTTGTTCGCGGGGAACGCGGCGGTAAACTTTGGACGACGGCAGTTAACCGGAATCAGGCCGAATCGATTATAACGGTCGGATCGTTGCCGCGAGATAGCACGAATCGACAGGGGGGAATTTAATGGAAAACTCGTCGCGTCGCGTCTCGTCGCGAGCGTCAGAGGTGTGTTGGCTACGTTGCCCGTGTTACTTTGCTAACTCGAGTTGCTTCGACGAAGGTGTACGCGTTCAAAGAAAGCGAGAACGAGAAGAAAAGAGAGAGAAAGAGAGAGAGAGAGAGCGAATAAAAACGCAACCACGACGCGACGCGGAAGACGAGAGAGAGAGAGAGAGAGAGAGAGAGAGAGAGAGAGAGAGAGAGAGAGAAAGAATTAAAGTAAGGTGAGGGTGATGAAAGATGGCGAAGGAACAGAGGGAAAGTGTCGTTGACTATAGGGAACTCGCGCGGTACTTTTTGCTTTGCTCGTTAATGTGAAATTTCTGAAGGAAGTGAAGGAGGCTCCGGGCCGGATGTCACGTCACCGACTTTCAATTTCCGGGACGTGGCCGGCGCGAACCCCGTCTACAGCAACCCCTGCAAATGAGAGCCGCTGCTGCGTCTTCCGCCGACACGATGCTCCGTACACGCTCCAAATTGATTGTCACTGCGTCGAGGGTGCAAGATGTATGCCGGTTTCTCGCGTAAATCGATTCCCGGGGAGCCATCCACCGTAGGGACGAACTGCCGACGTTGGAGGGTCGATCGCGGGCCAAATATTACGATTTCCCTCCCCGCGCCGATAGCGCGACGCCGGTCCGATGACATATCTTTCTTTTTTTCGGTGACGGCCGCCTTTTCTCTTTTCCACGCTCGCGACGCAGAAGCGACGTGACCGGAACGACGCTCGCTTCTGAGAGGACCCCAGCGAGGAATTAATACCCGCGTGTTGAGAAATATGAGAAACACTCGGTTTTAATTTCGCGTCGGTGAAAACGAAACGTCGATTTCTCGTTTTTATCACGTACTTCCTTGTCCCACCGAGGAAGAGAGAGAGAGAGAGAGAGAGAGAGAGAGAGAGAGAGAAAGAAAAGAGTTCGACTGTGCAAAAGTTTAAAATCGGAAACTCTGTATCAGGTCCGTTGCGCTTCGTGCAACAATCCAAAGTTACGCAACAGCAACACCTCATCAGAGCCCTTCTGACTATTCAGTGACATAGTTAAAGAGCCACTGTCTTGGCCGTTTATCAACATCGGAAATGGCTGTCTTGTCCAAGCGTAGCCCTGGGCTCCAATTCCTTGTACATCGCAAATAATCTGCAGTACACAGGGAACGTGCGGGCACCGCGCCGCATCGCGCCGGAAATTTGGAAGTTGACGTAGCTCTCGGGAGTTTAGGGGGGATATGCGATAGGATGCGTCGAGTTCGCCGACATTGAAAAACCGATGGAAACGCGTAATTCACGATGGATTTGCGATAAATCCGAACCGATGAACGATATAATACGGTGACCGGTTAATGGATGAGGCAGCGGAGCTAATTTGACGCGCGTACTAGCCGAGCTTGCGCACGCTATCGCGCGTTTATTAGCGCGAAATGAAAATACAATGACAACCCGCGGCGCGGTACGGGTGAGGAGGTGGGTATGAATTTTTAGTGGAAGTGTAATTGCGTTATATTGCGAGCGTTATTCTATGAAACAACGTCCGCTTTACCTCCGAATTAGAAAATCTATTCGCTGCGTAAAATGTTTCGGATAATGAAATACGACGGGACATTTCGGATTTGCTTCCACCTCTCTTTCGAAAGGAAGATAATCGGCAGTTTCGGCGGATCGTATCAGAAGCGCTGTCTGAAAGCTTCTTATCCAATTCCCAACAATGTGCCACATACCATCTAATCGCATTCGTGCGAGTGCCCTTTATTCTTTTTTTTTTTTTTTTTTTTTTTTTTTTTTTTTTGCGACCGCTTTCTCGCCCGACAAGTGGCGAGATCCAGTTTGCCGTTGTGGCAATTTTAATACAGACTCTGAACCGCCGGGACAGTATCGCGTCGCGAAATAGAGTGCCCAGTGAGTGTGCGGGCCAGATATCGTGTAAGTCGGACTTAAACCTCTCTTCGCCACTTTCGCGGGACAACTTGCACCCTCTCTCAACCGAGGGAACGACCAGATACCAAGCGGCCGAGCGCCTCTGCTTTTCACGTTGAAAACCCTTTCTCCGGTTGTTCCGTTTGTTTCTTGATTAATGAAAACTGTGTGAAGCGAGAAGTTGGAACAATTTATGGCTAGGTGAAAATAATTTCAGGTTAGATAAAAAATGACGAAGAAACTCGGACGAAACTCTGGAGACAGCTGTCTGTCACGAGAATATGAAATGGCAGGGTCGTTTCGTCGCATCGATCTGATTAGACCGTCCTGATTCTTTTCAGATTTGCGCGCGTGACAGGTGTAATCTTTAGTAACGTGGTGTAAACACGATATCGAATTTTATGTGCAATGTCTGCAAATTGTATTCGACGTCGGTCGTTCCTTTTGATAGATTTGACACAGCGGCCAAGTTATAGACAGCGCATAATCACCTGCTGATCATTATTCAGCCCATTCATTGCGTTATCGTGTTCGAACCGATCCGTGATTCGATCATGCAGTATCTGGTACACCATTTGTAGTCAGGCGGCGTTCTATCGAGTCATACTAATAGTCCCCATAATTTTGAACAATTTATCTATTAACAACAAATAATTAGAATATGTATATATATATATATATATATATATATATATATATATATATATATATATACATATTCTAATTATTTCTCACGATATCGTTTTAAATATTTCAAATATTATTCCGGGCGAAAGGGAACCGAAAAGGAAATCTAACTAATTCGTAATCCATTCGTAGCGTCGAATATCTTTGACAAACGAAGTTACAATGGAAGGCGGGATTTTTCTGGAATCTCGCGATCGGTTGTATACCTTCCGGTGTTAGGTGAAAACTCTTCGAAATATAGGGGATTTCGGTTGGCAGCCGACAGTGGAAGGAAGCACGCGCGCATACGTATTAGAGACACATAGAAAGTAAAATAGCGGTGTACGGTACGGAGGGCTGGCATTGTTGTTGAGGTGAGCTCGCTGGTAATGAAAAGAACTCCAAACTCTGTCTCTCTGTGCTTTACCCTTTCTCGTTCTCTCTTGTTATTCCCCCGTCCCTTTCCTCCTCCTCCTCCTCCTTCCCCTCCTCCTCCCTGCCGTCCAATTTCTACCCTTCTCTCTGTCTCTGGTAACTGGCGTTCTCTCCTTTGCCTCGTTCGCCTGCTGTTCTTCTTTCCCTCTTTCTCTCTCATTATCCCTTGCGAGGGAAGCCCGGGCAAGAGAAACGAGCATCCGCTGCTCCCGTCCTCCCTCTCTCTCCCCCTGCACCCTTCCTCCTTCCGTCCCACCCTCGTTCGGCTCGGCCTCTTGTTTTAATCACGGCGCCACAAAGTACGCCATTGTCTTGCCAGTATCGGTCTGAAGAAAGTATCTCAGGAACGGAACAGCCATCTGTATGCGCTCGGTCCGGCGAGAGCTGATTGTAGAAAAATCCGTCTGGGGAAACCGCTTGGCTCATCGCCGACAGGGTGCACCTGTTTCCCCCTGTTGGAGCACCGCTAATCGGGCCAGATCAAACATAAAAAGGGATCGTTGTCTCGCGTGGCGTGTTTCATTACGTTCCGCCCTCGATTCCGAGCGGGTTTTTCAGCCCTCCGTTGTCCGGGCTAAATCGACGACGACGCGGCGGTCCGCGCCGCGTACCGTTTTTCGATCGGGCGCGTGTCGCGAATATTCGATACGATTGGGTACGCGCCGCGTCCGCCGCGTTCTGCTTTCGCGCGCAAAATCAACGAACGCGGAATCGGCAAAGGTAAATCGCACGGCAAATAGCGCGTGTACGTGATGTAAAACGTAAACGCGGTTGAAAAGGTTCGTCGGAACGAGGGACGAAAGCGTCGCCAGTTTCGACGAACGATTGCCCCGATTTCGAACCGGCCCCGGTCCGTCGCTCTCAGAGTCCCCTGTCCGTAGCCTGGTCTCCCGCTGGATATCTCGATCGCATCTGATTTCATTTCCATTTCACTTCGTTTACGCCACGCTGGGGAATTACCATTGGGCGTGGCCATCGATTGGCTCGCGGTCAATCGACGCGATTCAGGGGAAAAACGACCGGGCTGGAGGCTCGTGCGTACGTTCAAGATCATCTTGACTATTCGGTGTTAGTAACCGAAACTGGGTAATCGAGCATAGATCCTTTGTTGCCTTTGATCTCGAGTGTTGTTTCGAATCTCGTGCGATATTGGCATAACGTGATACGTGGCGTGTACGTTGCTGGTTAGCCGGAATTGGGACGACACGACGTATTTGTCGGCTCGTGTCGTTAAGGGTGGATTTTAGAAAGTTATAAGCTTAGCTCGTTGGTATCATTTTGCGAATTCCTGCTTCTTTTTTTCTTTTTTTTTCTTTTTAAACACGGAGTCGGTTGGAAGTTCGATTTGGTTCGATTATGCATTGACGAGGTAACGCGCGACGCAGTGAGATGCAAGATTCGGAGACAAACGCCCTTAAAGGAAGTATCTTGGTAGCTGGAGGGAGCGACGCGGCAGCGCGAAGGGTGAGGTAAAGGTTGGATTGGCGAGGAGGCAAGGGAGGACAAGTAATTTCCTTGGCGGAGGCGTGAGAAGCATGCCGAAGGGGGTGGGTAGAACGCGAGAAGGTGGTCCAAACTAAACTAAATAATATTGATGGCCAACGGAAATTGAAAGCCGTTAAGGTCTTCAGCGTTGTGGTGCGAAACGCCGTTGCTGCATAAATAAGACGGTGTGCATTAGGATTAGGCCAGTGTCTCTCAACGTTTCTCCTTTTTTCTTCTTCTCTTCCTAAATCTGCTTCGTCCTCTTTTCTGTCAACAGACCTGAACTGATTTTCCCTGAACACGTTCCTGATCTTCCCTGCGCGACGGCAAAGTTATTCCGCACCGATGTAGAATTTCGCTGTTTCTTCGTGGAAATTGTCAGATTTTAACCGGAAACTCAGGCGATACAGGCGAGCCAAGTTTAACGGTTAATTTCCGATGACTCGGTGTATCAGTTTCGTCTAATTATCAAACTTTTAACGAAGTTACAACATTGGCAGAGCGTTAAATCTTCCGTCGAGGAACACGCCTCGCACGCAACCTTGCTGGGACATTATTAACCGCGTAACCGGCAGGGAAACAGCCGAAATACTTAGAAACAGCGAAATACTTAAAAATCTTCCGGGCAAGGCCCGTGAAACATCGACTCGGATCATTGGACGCGCTCCAGTTAGCATATTTCCCCACGAAACATATTTCCTTGGATGAAAAATAAAGAAGATGTTTAAGCTACTAATTTATACGGAGCCGGTCTGATAGCCATGGATATATATATATATATATATATACACACACACACACACACACACACGAAAATACCAGCGAGGTGGAGAAAATCAGTTGGGTGGGAAGAGGTGACGGTATTACCCAAAGAGATTATGATCCCGGGGAAAAGGACGGTCAATCACGGGTTGCGAGACCGAGATAGAAGGTACGGATGGGGGAGAGAGAGCCGAGCGACTTTCGAGCGGTTCTACGTAGAAACACCGAAAGTTTTCACGGTACAAGGCTGGAATCGTTGGTTCATGCAAATTCGACGTAGACGTATAGCGTAAATGCTGAAAAATGGCCGGCTTAAAATATGCGAGAGTGTACGGTCGGCGATAGGTGAAACTGTAGCTTGCAACACGCGTAATAAGTCGGCCGATGTTTCAGACGGGCTTCTTTTTCTTCGTCGTTGCCCGTAGTCTACGGCCTACACTCTGTCTCGCCCACCAACGATTTTAAGCCATTGCACGCAATGGGCGATTCTTGATCGTGTCGCCGATCGTTAACTGCGCAATATTTCAACGGATGAATGTAGCTTCTAGAATGTAGCTAGACAAGAGGAAAATATCTTCTACTATCTATCTATAGCGCGTTCGTTCAAGCTAGCAAATTTTGCGAATGCAAAATTTTTTATCGGCGTCAGACGTCGAGATCGCAACGATCCACGAGCGATAAAATTCACGAAGCGATTCCGGCGCGATTATTTCGACGATCGGTAGTCGATGTACGGACGCGTTCGATGAAACGTTCCCAGTTGGTTTGCCCGCTACGTTTTAAAATTCCATTCGGATAGGAACATTTTGTACCGTGACTGCGAAAACACGGTGGCTGGCTGGTAGCTTCCAGCGTGCCAGCAAGATCACGTTAAACGAATAATTGTTACATCGTACGGCGTGTACGTTCGATTACGTTGAAAATACGGTTCCTAGTTCATCGACAAGCGCCGGCGTGCCGTCCGTTAATTAAGATTGTCCGGTTAATCAGCGTCAAATGTTCCGGTCACGAAGGTCACGGCAGCCTCTCTCGCGTTTCGCCATTCATACACGATATCCGGATATATTTTCCGAGTTTTATAACGATCAACAGGTTAACGGATGTGCATTTACCTGACCCGATATTCTGCGTGTCTCGCGTGTCTCGCGCCAAACGCGTTTCACGATTAATATTCGTCCCTCGTTATCATACGTTATTACCGTTTAATATTAATTATCGCGACCGAACGGTTCCGAATCGGCTCGAAATAATGGCGTCGTGACGGTCGTTTGAAAACGTAGGCCGGGGCTGCTTACTACGATCGCGCGAGCTTCTCTCGTGTACGTGATCCATCGGTAGTGCGCTTCTCGCGTACGTGCCGCCCTGCCCGCGGATTCAAAGGAATCTCACAATCAGTCATTCGAGATATCGTTTAGGCGCGCCGTGTCTGAAAAGGGGGAGAAATCTCGCCTTGGCTTCATTATCCTGACAATGGTCGGGGCCGTGGTCCAAAGCGCAACCCTCCATAGCCTTCTTCCGACTTCCTACTCGACTAGCTTCTCCCTTCTCTCCCGTCGCTCTTCGTGCTCCTTCTCTTCACGCTACGCTTATCCGTACGAGTGCCGAAAACCATACAGACCCACTGGTACCACTATCTCACGTTCCCTTTTCCACCCCCTCCATCCCTCTTCGAGCCCATCTCGACCGGCCGATGCACGCATAATAGCAGCGAGGCTGCGCCATAAAGCGGTATCCCATCATAAAGGCCTCTTCAATCCAGGGAACGCGGAGGAAAAGGAGAATGGGAACGAGAATACCTCTCTCCATCTTCCTACCTTTTTCTCCAGCCTTTGCTCTTCTCCTTTTCTGTTTCGCTTCCCCGCTTTCTTTTCGCTCTCTTTCCTTTCTCGTTCGTTCGATTTCCCCCTCCTTTCTCTCTAATCTCCTCCCCCCTTCCCTTTCGTTCCTCTCGTTCTCTTCGTCTGTCTCTCTTTCTCTCGTCTTTACGCTTCGACCGCGGCGACGACGTCGGTGGTAAACGTTATAGCGTTGCTCGAACGAACACGCGAACCTCGAACGCAACTCGAACCGGGGGGGGGGGTGGAACGAACGGCATGAAGAGGTAGGGAAGGTACGACGCGGTGGAATAAAAATAACAACGGGGGAGGAACACGAGAGAATTCTTGATCTTTTAGCGAGCTGACGCTTTTAATTCACAAGAACGCCGTCTCTTCTTAATTGTGCCCCGGCCATCGCCCCTCGGTGGCTTCTCTAATTCTCCGTTTTGAAGTTTCTACGCGCGCGGCAGCTGCTTCCGTAGTTTTTCATCTGAAAATTTTCTATTTTCCGCCGAGCACGGGGGTTTCTTTCCTTTTTTCTTTTTTCTTTTTTTTCACGATATCGCTTTACTCGTCCCCTTTCTCGTCCGTATCCCGCTCCTTGTTGGTCCCTCTTTTTTTTCTTTTTTTGTTCACGTTTTCCTTCTTTTTCCCCTCCCTTCCCAATTCTGTCCAGTTTCCATTTCTCGGCGGGAAATACACACGCAAATATCGCGTTACGCTTTAATTTCGCGCAATAAAACCGTTTGAAGCTGTCCGCGACGCGAGACCGCGAAGACCGGCTGATACGATAAACAACCAGAGAGAGAGAGATATGATTTTCAATGGTATTATATTCTCCGGTGTCGGCGTTGAAGATAAATTTTTATGCAACGAGAGATAGCCTGGTCCGCGAGAACCAGGCGAAGAAATAAATTCGGCTCGATGGCATCGGTATTTCCTTTCATCGGAGGGAGAGGGCGGAGAAGGTGGTGGAGGAGGTGGGTCACGTCGTATAGATAACCCGACGTAAATGCCACAACCTTGTCCTTGTCGTGTTCGCGGGAACGTAATAAAAGATCCCGGGGAAATTCACGAAGAGAGAAAGAGAGAATGAGAGACGTACCAGCGGGCCGCGTATTGCGATGCGAATCGTAGCGAGGGCCTAGGCGAAGGAAAGTGACAGAGGAGGGTGAAAGAAGCGGATTGTCCCTGGCCGTAGATAGGGAGCGACTTACGAGCGGCTTATGTTTCAATTTGTTCAACCTCGAATAAAATCGCGTTTTACGAGACATCGGGACACCATCGTCCGAGGAGAGTGCCGTTCCCCTCGTTTCGCTCGGTGAGCCATGAACACCATTTTTTCCCCCCTCGTTAATAGAGCCCTGTTACCAGCGACTATCGCGCACAATTTCCAACGAATCTCGTTGATTTCTTAAATTTGTCCCCTTTCACGATCGTACGCGGTTGGTTCTCTTCGAGAAACGAACTCACGCCGCCCTCGCGTAATGATTAATTTCCTTGGACCACGAGTCGAGTGTCGCTGGAGGTTTCTTGAGATTCTGGATCAATACCACGCGATTTTAATTGTTTTTTTTTTTTTCGAGTAATGAAATATTGATTGAGCGAGAATCATTTGCAAAGAGAAGGAAAGAATTTTGATCCTCTGGCCAACGAAAAGGTTATCATCGATTGCTGAAACGTTAGCTTCAAAAATTATCGACCGGAGCGCTATAGTATGTACAATTTCGTACAAAAGTGTCAGATCTCGTTTCTGAATATCATCGAGCCTTCATCGAGTCGATTCGACTTTTCGCGGTCGCAGAATATGCACGAGAGCGGGTGGGAATGGGAAATACTGGACTGGAAAGTGACTGTCGAGTCGTATCTCGCGCGAGCAATCAGCGACGGAAGGAGGTAGAACCGTTTCTCGTGGTTGTACGGGGAAATGCACGATCGCAAAGATCGTTGGCAGCCTGGAGGTATCCGGCACGATCGGTCTAAAGTACTTCCGCGTTCGTCTGCTCGATTCGTCGCGAAATCTGCTCGTTCCTACGTTCCGGTCCTACTTTCGGCCTCGATAGATCCAGACACGGCGGTACGCGATAGAAACAGTCAATCAATTCGTCTACTCTGGCTGCTCTATCGGTTCGCTCTCGTCTCTCGACGTGACAGCTCACGGAGACACTCTTTGCACCGTCGTGCAGACGCGGAATGAGAAGAGAATGCGGAACGCGGAGAACCGTAAGGAGATGAACGCGACAAAGAAAGGCAAGAAACGAAACGAAAGGACTGAAAGAAAGAGAGAGAGAGAGAAGTTGAAAAGAGAGAAGAGGAACGAATATTTTGCGATTGACATTTTTGAAACGGTACTGTCTCATCTCTGCTAAATCGTTCCCTTCCGTCGAGATCGTTCCGCCCGGATCTCCCTTTTCCTTTTTTCCACTCCTCCGCCCTTCTTGATCCCCTTTACTCGCGTGCCATTTGCTCGGCGATTCAATCGATCGAAGACGTTTCGACGTGCACGTTCCGCGAGATCGACGATGCGCGAGATCTTCAACAGGTACAACCCGGACGGCGTGTTGTCGCGGGTCGACTAATGCGAAACGTTTGGATTTCGAGAAGAGGATCGCTCGTGCTCGCGGTGTATCGCTGCTCGCAGTTGTCGAACGAGCGTTACGAGCAAACAAATCGATACGAGGGGATCGATACGAAACGAACATGCCAGCCGAGGCGGAATAATAACGAGATGGAATAATGACGAGGTGCGGCCGCGTGTAACACAGTCTTCATATGCGCGGCGAATAAACAAATTCTAGCGACGACATGGCGTTCGTTCCGATCGAACATTCGGGGAAAAAAACACGTTCCCTACGTTCCCAGCTAATGCGCGGAATTAACGCGAAAGGCTACGTGCGTATAGAATTAACGACTTTGCCGATAGAGTTTATTAAACGGAGATATGGTCGGCTGATTGCCAAGTAAAAAAAGAAAATATGCGAAAAGGAGACAACTGGCGCAGCGGATCGAGCTGTGAAAATGGAAAGTTTGTGAAGGGAGAATGGGGTGAAAACGTCACGGCGGCCGGGAGGAGGAAAGCGTCGCAATATCGCTCCTGCAGTTACCCTGTTTAAGCGGCGATCCGTTTTATCAGGCCGGTATTAACGGTTATTATACCTGTACTTGATAGCCGAGTCTGCTCTTTTCTTTTGTTTCTTTATAAAATTGAGTAATGTACTCTGTCTTGTCACTCTCTCTTCGCTCGAAACGTAACGGAAATTTCTTATTTTACGTTGTGAGTAAAAAGAACGAATAAGTGTCAGTAATAAAGTTGTGGAAATCGGATTATTCTTCTAAACTATTGTCATCTAGAGTAAGAATCATACAAAATTTTCCTTTGATGTGTACCGTACGATCGTGGAAGAGAGGTTACGTTATTCGAAAATTCGTACTTTTCTTGTAAATGATCTCAAATGTTAACAATTGGAAATACGAACGAGACTTCCCTGGCAAATAAAGGAGATTCTTTTTCTTCGTTTATTAAATCGCAGTAAATAGGTCAATAGGCCGTTTAACGTGAACAGCAAGAAGAATAATAAGTATCATTCAGCTACATCGTTATACGCGTATGTATGCACATTTTATCGAGCGATATTTCAGAAAAAAAAAGGACCGCAAGGCGAGCTTGCGAAATATCGGAAATTAAACACAAATAATATCCATTCCATTTTCCGTTCTAAAATTGGTTCACTCTGGAAAAGCCGCAAATCATTCTTTGAGGAAACCTTCCGCGACATTTACTCGCGATGTTTATCCAGCCCCTTTCTTCGTCGATTCACTCGAATTTACTTGGCGAAATACTCGGCCGAAGTTTCGTGCCAAGCTGGACTAACACTAGATACTTGTCGCTCGCATGATGCCATCCGGAGGAGCTTATCCAGCCAAGGGAGAAAGGAGAGAACGGTTTGAAGGGAGGTGGGACAATGGTTTGGGGAGAAAAGAACAGCGAGAGTCGGTGATAAGAGATAGGCAGCGGCGGTTGGTGATGGAGAACGACAGAGTGAGTGTTTGGTCGAGGAAAGAAGAGAGAGAGCCGATGGTTAAAAAGGAGGAGGAACGAGTGGAAAGGAAAAGAAAGGAAAGGACCGGCGAGGAAAGGAGAAGAGAGGAGAGGAGAGAGGAGGAAAGGAAAGCGAAGGAGAAAGGAAAAGATAGGGAAAGAGGGGAAACTGGAAGGGAGAAGGCGCCGGTGCATGCGCAAGAATTTCACACGTGAGCCCGCGAATCCGCGAGAGGCTCACCTCGGGCGCCAGACGTCCTAGCGGTTCAGTGTCGTGCGCGATTCCGTATGCGGCGCTTGTCAGCTTCCGGCCGTGTCGGGCTTCCACGTATACGGGGGTCGATCGTTTCGGTTCTACGGTCGCGTCCGGTAGAAGATAACTGATAACTCCGGGAGTATCTATTAAATGGAGAGACGTGCGGATCGATTTGTCGGTGAATCATGAACGAGGAACGAAACGAGAGACCCGTCCCGGCATCCTGCCACGAACGTTTGTCTCAAAGTAGAATTCTTGAGACTCGGTCATTCCATCGGCGATGAATGATTTTTGAGAGAACGATAATCCTAATTAATCAGGATGCAGCGTTTCGACGATCGTCTGGTAACAAACGGCCGGTTTGTCGCGAGTCGGTAGAATTTGAAAAACGAGAAAACAAAGAAAGAAAGGGAAGGAAAAACGAGAAAATAGGGGGAGAAGAGTGGTGTGCTGCGCGCCAGGCACTGGCCAGCGGGGAGAAAAAAAAAAAGAAAGGGAGCGAGAGGGAAAAATAAATTCTCTGTGGGGATTGATGGTAACGCGTCGGTATAATTAAAATCGGTAGCGGCCGCGCGGGCTGGTGTAACTGAGAGGCGGTAGAATAAATTTTCTGACAGATTAAACCGAGCCGCGGTAGAGTAATTCTCCCATTAACGAGAGGAACAGTGGTACTCGTTATTCTATCCTGGTGAACTTGAACTTTTCACGCACGGTCGACTGCTCAGTTAGCCTGTTTGAAAGTAACGGTAGCTTCCGAGAAAGTACACATGGATGATCGAAGGAAATCTGTCGGAGCGCAGCGACGAAATCAACGTCGCGATTTCTCAACGGGAGCCCGCTGAGATCGATAGCGCGCGTGTTTATTATCACGGAGATCGATAACGTCGTTGATCGTCGTTGCAGCGTACACGTCATTATCTTTATCATCGTGCATATATCGCGCGAACGGCTACCGTCCGACTCCCTTGGCAATCGAGCCACCAGTTGTTGGATCGGTCTGCAAATAGCTGGACAGCGGCGTGCGGTAACTGCAACAAAAGCATCCTGTGTATGTGCTACACGATGGAATCCCGCTCGTAATGACTCGTAATTGCGCGAAGGAGGAGCCAACGTCGTGCTGGAACGATTTAAGGAACACCTAGCGCCACCCTCTCTCCCTCTGGCCATAATGATTAGGTGCACGCGACTTCAAGGATTACCCGGTTGAAGTGTGGTGAGCCGAGGATAAGAGATTGCGGTGGACGTATCTGAATACGAAACGCCGACTTCCCGACCGAGATAGGTTATCGCCATCCGAGTATCCAGCCGGTCCTAACGTAAATTACAGATCGACCGTGACGCCGTTGTAGCAAGCCTGCTTGCTCGGCGTCGAGAGAGTTCAACTCAGATTTAATTAAGGGGTACGTGTCACTCTTTGCCCGAGCACTTTTCTATCCTAGGAGCCTAGATGCACCAGAGGCCTCGATTTCATTTTTTATTTTTTATTTTCTTTTTTTTTTATTATCCCTCCGCGTCACGCTTTCATTTCCATTTTCGCCATGCTGTCCTCCTACCACAGGTTGGTTTTCCCTCTGCCTTCTACTTCTCTTCTCCTATGTTCCTTTTCTTTCTCTCTTTCCGTCGCATTCCCTTTTTGCTCTCTTTTTCGGTCGCGTGTCTGGTCGGGTCGTGGCCGCGTATCATTCTCCTTAATGCCCGACGACGACCCGTAAATCCTCGGACGACCGGTTGTTTCCTTCTCCAACTGTCGTTCTAGCCCTTGGCTCGCTCTCGTGCTCTCATCCTCGGGAGTCAACCAGTTCGAACGTGATGTTCGCCGGATCTCTTTGCGGCGACGGCCGTGTTTTCGAGCAGCAGTTCATATCGCGTTGACTCGCAGTGAAATTTCTTGCCGTCGAGTAGGAATTGCTCTCCCTTGGCCGTCTAACCGGTGGAACGCGAATAGAGAAGAGAGGAGGCGATCGTGTATCGCGCGCTCCTCGTCGAACCATTGTCGTCGTTAACCGTAATTTCACGAACACGCGATAATAACTTCGCTAGTAGAGCCAATATATTCCAGTATTCTCGCGATGCAATTAATTATATTAGGCATACCACGATTACGAGAAATTATCGAAACGTGTAGTCCTCGAAATTTCATTGACGCTTCACGTTCGAATACCACCGTATCGTGCTGAAATAACGACATACCTCGCTGCCATTTCTCTCTTTATTTTTTTACATTTTTCGCCTTGTCCTTCGAAGAAACCACAGTGAAACCTATCCTATCCAACATCGTCGGTGGATTACGAACGAACTGGAAACCACGGTGAATGAACATTTCTCGCAGAGGCTGGTCCACGGTTGAAAAATGCCTGCCCAGCTTGGAATTCCTTTGCAAGCATTCATCGCCCCGCAATGTAATAGACTTCGTTAAATTCAAGCTGAATTTGTTCAAATTCCGCTCCTCTCTCTCTCTCTCTCTCTCTCTTTCTCTCGAAATATCTCCCAATGTGATTCACAATTCAACGTGCAATTAAATACGCATAAATTCATTCTCAACATCAATTTTTCTCTTTCTGCACACCTGACCCCACCCGAAAACGGTCAGAATTTTGTCGAGTTTTCACTGAATTTGAGCTTCGCTAACTGAGATTCGTTTTCGTTTTCAGGGGCGCAACATGGACACGTCGCCCACGTTGAGCATCGGTGGCTCGAGGGCCAGGGCAGCGCTTCTGACTACCAGTGGTTCCGGCACCGGAAGTACCGACAGACGCGTCGTCTTCTTAGCTAGTCAACCGACCGTTGGAAGTAGTCACGAGACCAAGACCTGGCCGCACCATTGGTCACCGCACACGGTATGTACTTGCAACCGCGTTACTTCACATACTATGATACAAACGTGTATTCATTCATTACAACACGACTCTCGAGATCTCGCGGTACGGTCGCCTGATACGAAGGTTTTTTTCTTTTCTTGTTTCGCCCGGATTTCGCCGCGGGTCATCGTTAGATGGTTCGCGTGCCCGCACGCGCGCGCGTGTGTGTGTGCACACACGACGAACGTGTACGTGCGCTGGTTGTTTAAACGAGAAACATTAGGTAAATTAGCTACGGTGGGGGGTCGTTTGAACAATGGACGTTGGTCCGTTCGATATTCGTCAGGAAGAATAACAGGGCTTGCAACGGCCGGCTATAAATTTCGTTTCCGCGGAATGTTTAAACACGGTCGCTGGGAAGAGGGGTGGGAGGGGATAAAGATGGACGAAAATTTCGCTCGGTTTGCAACTTTTACGACGCAGCGATTTACGTCGGTGACCGTTGTGTATGTGTGTGTGTGTGTGTATGTAGATTGGACAAAACGCGATTGAAATTAGGACGATTGACCCGAAGACACGCTCCGCTCGGCGTAAGCACTGCGTCACGCGGAAATATGCGGCGTATACGTGTAACGGGACGACGCATCGAGATGGATGGCAGACCCAGTTGTAATTGATGCACGGCCGTGGTGACACTCGAGATCATACGCGTCGGGAGACGACGAATCGACCTGGCGGGTCCTCTATACAATCAATTCTCCCCGTTTGCTGGTGAAATTCCATACAAGTCGCCCCGCCGTTTGTCACGGTACCAGGAAACGTCTGTAATGCATCCAATTAGAGATGAATAATCGAATTAGATCGCTCAGAAGCTTCCAGTTTTGGTTACATTCCCGCACACTTTCAACGACGATATTAAGTCTGGATCGGAAATTTGAAACAGATGAGAATTTACCTGGTGAAATATAAATGACACAAATGGCACCTCTCTTCTCTTGGAATGCAGCGTGAGCAACGTCAGACATCAGAGATCATCGACCAGCTACTGTATTTGAGAAGATACATATATTTTAATCACCAGTAGAGCGATTCGACAGTGTGTATTGTGACATGAAATCGAACTGGGGATTCGATTAGGCCGCGGTTAACCTATTCCTTCTTATCAGATATTGCAGTTTAGCAATGATACGGGTTGGTTCCATCATCGCACTTTCTGTTTGTTCTCGTGAAACATAGCCACTCGAAACGTCGTTCGTACCTATTCGACGGAGAATGCACACGTTGACCGTATGCGGGACGCGCGACTCGTCCGAAATATCCTCCCTCGTGCGATTGAAGTAACTTCCCTGTCGCGAATAGAGAGTTAATGACTACGCGTATAGAACAGTGTTGCGACAATATTTTACTAGCATAAATTCTCAAAATATTTGTGAAGTTCGTACTCGAACGAAGCGAGCGGAAAGTCTGTTGGCTTTGCAAGAATCACCGTCTGAAATAATGAGAAAAACATGCCGCGTTGTGCAATAGACACCGTGACGACGAAAATACATTGTTTTCACTTAAACCGACATTTTTTCGCCAACGAGTATTATTTCCGCTGGCAAAGCAAACCGTTTCTTTCTTTTCCTCGAAACGTCTTCTTTCTTTATCCGAAACGCCGGAGGTACTTCAGCCTCCAGCGTGCGTCGATTCTCGCTCTCGCGGAACGTATCGCGGAACGAAAGCTCGAGTCTTGTCGAGAAACTTTTAGAAATCTAATACACCCGATTATCAAGATCGTTAATTTAATAGCAGCGGACGTTTGTACTCCGGAGATTATCATTTCAGATTAAATAGCAGCGAATGTTTGAACTTTGGAGATTATCAACCGGATCGCTGGAAACGGCCGCTGCGTTCAAACGTTCTTTTAAAATTTTCCTTTTGTCCCTTTTGTCTTGAAAATCAACGAGAAGCAACGAGCGATTGTATAGAAAAAAAAAAAAAAAGAAAAGAAAATGGAGGAATATTTGAATTAACCGATATTTGAAGGAAAAACTGCCACGAATTCATGGTGAATTACCATCGTTGGCAATAGGGGAAGGTTCGATCCTGACCACGCTTGAATTCTGTAGTCCCGTTTGCTTGCAACTCTGCCGACGGTATACCGTGTCATCAGAAGTCTGTTTAAGCTATAGAGAAATTTGCATAGTTATTCGTCGTAAAGGACGAAGATCGTTATAGATTGGTTCGGCCAAAGGCAAAGTTGTCTAATTTTGGAGTCTTGTTATTGTTATCTCTTTCGTCTTTAATACCGTGCGATTAGTTTGCAGCGAGTGATAGATTGGTCCGATATCGATATTATTGGTCACATATACATGTGTTCTCCTCTCCCCCCTCTCTCTCTCTGGTTTTATTTTTTTTTTTTTTTTTGTTATAATTCGAAACACGTGGAACGAGTTTCTGGCGTTATTCAATACGCGCGCGGGCTCGCTTTTATTTCGCGTAACGCGTCGAAATGGAATAAAATTGAAAATACATTTCGAAGCGGCACGCGTTTGCGAGCGCACGCGCTAGCACATGAAACATTTCACGCGGCCACGATAATGGTGTTCCTTTACCGTCGGTTAGATTCGTTCCGCTAGCAACGGGGTAAACTCTCTTTTCGCCATTCGCGCGAAATAAATGCACGATATTTGGAAATAATTGGAGCAAACAATATGCAAGACAATGAAGCACATGCGACAATATAATAAAAAAAAAAAAACGATTCGATATTTACTCGTTCAATGCGTTCAACAGAGACTAACACTTTCCCCTTCCCCTCCGGCCAAAGGTTGGGTCGTGGAATTATTTACACAGCTACGCAAACATGGTCACGATAATCAAAGACAAATGTTGTTTGCTGGATATATTACCATAGTAAAGCGCTTTAAAGTGAGACGTGTAAGCTTGTTTTGCTAATCGGTCATTAACTACATTCGCGTTTCTATCTACTCGCCGACGTGCATTGGCAAAGTCATTAATAAAAGACACACCTGCCGTTCCACACCGTTGCCCGGTAAGCAGTTTCACCCTGCTGGCAAGAATAATTATCGACCGCCGGTCGCAGACTCGTCCGAGTTTCGTTCCGAAAGTCGTCAACGAACGATCGGGCTCCCTCTCGCTTGTTCGCGCGTTTCTTTTTTCCTCCTTCTCTTCTTTTCTCTCTTTTCTTTCTTTCTTTTTTTATTTTTTTTCTTTTTTTATTTTACGCGCGCGAGAAATCTACCACGAACGTCAATGAAAGTTCCGATTCCCACGAGCAGAAATTTCTGAGTTTCCGCCGCGGACACGAAGTTCGCCGCACCGATTTCCCTACCGCTGTAAATCAGGATCGCTCGATGACATTTTTCAGCGCCTCTCTTTCTCCTACTCGGGCGATCGCTGCTCTTCTTCTCCTTCTTTCTTCCACGCTCGTGGACGTTTTTATTTTTTTTTTTTTTTTTGCCCCTTTACAACCCGCTCGTATATCTTTTTTTTCTTTCTTTTTCTCTCCCCTCGACCCCCGGTGGATTCGAGAATTCTCCTCCGGAGTTTCATCGCCGGCCGCCATTCACCGGCATCGCCGCCTCGTATATCGCCACCGACGTCCATTCGTATTCCACCGCCCCGCTGTATCTGTCGTATCAACTGTTTTGTCAGTTTTCGGCACGGTCGCCCGATGAATGGGACTTCTTCTTAAACCTCCTTTCGGTCGGTTTGCTCCTTCGTTAAAATGATTGGCTCCGCTCTTCTCCTACCTTCAGTACCTGGTCCCCATCAAACGCGCGCCAGAGATTCGAAATATACGGAGCAATCGATAATGCAAAAATAATAATCCTGTTTTTGCGCGGATCCATCGGGCGATATCGCGATATTCAATAGCTCTCTGTTTTGGTAATTTTTACACCTCGCCGTTGTCATAACATTAATTCACTCCCGCGTTACCTATAATATCGCATCTCTGTTTTTCGATATCTTTTGTTGCCTTTTTAAGCGAACCGGTTAATATAGGAAGTTTTTTTTTTTTTTTTTTTGAGGGAACGGGAATAGGAGAAGTATCGATACACTTTCGGTTACATGGGAATGTTATTTCACAATTATGCTCGTTCCATTATACGAGCACTTCCACGCTCGTACGTGGCAATTAATCCAAAGTATCAAAGGTGCGATTTATCGAACAGAATTTTATATTTGTGCAAAACTGAGTGCACGTTGAACGAATCCAATGAACTCGTTAAAAGCGTTCGAAAGAATTGCGATAATTTCGGCTTTGGTTTTTCTAATCTAATTCTGAATTCCATTAAAAACACTGAAGACTAGAAAACTTGAAGATGTCCGCCGAAAGTCCGAGGAGGGAAGTATTAAACATTCTCCCCGCTGCCTGAAACATAAGGAACAGCTACGTCGACGTAAGCCGAGTTGATCGATCATAAAGCGGGGCCACTTAAAATGCAAACTCGTCGAAACGAGAAACGAAATTAGAGAAGGCGTACCGGGCGCGCCTCTCTGCCGGCAGTCTATCAAGGATTTTATTTCCGCGTCCGGACAATGGGGCGTATATATCCAGGTCGGCGAAGTTGGACTTAGAGAGACAATGTAAGGTGCGCTCAGGTTGATCGAGCTGCTGCGATTTCTGGGGCGTTGATATATGGACGCCTATTTATTTGGATCCTGGTCGAACGAAAGCCCCGTCCTGTCTTTCGTACAATGCCGCTCAAGTGGCGGAGGTACACGGAGTTCGAGTCTTGACACGGAGACCGAGGGACAAGGGTACTGAATTAGTGCCACTCGAATACAACTCGAGGGGCGAGATTGATGATTGCCAGTCGCTCCGCGATTCTCTGCCCTTCTTCCTCGATTCGTCGCCTCTCCCCCTATCCCCCTATCCCTATTACCAACTTGCCGAAAGGAAATCGACGTTCCACGTGGACGTTTCACGGTGTTAGTCAATCTTTTACAGGCGTACAATTAGTCGTTTAATATCGTCCATCAAGCGAAACGTCGTCACGTTGGCCGAGGTAGTTGGAAACGCGTAAATCGTGATACGCATATTTTTTTCACGATGAAACTCGTCGGTCGCGTTGCGAGTTTGTTAAAGGAAGGAACGACGAGGAAGATAAAGTATTCAACGACGTGTCTGTTCGCACATCCGCGCGAGCGTGTCTGAATAACCGGCGTTGAAGAAAGAAGAAGGTGCATTTGATCGCGGACGTCGGACTTTACGCGGTGATAAACTACTTCGTTTCGTTATTATCTTCGCCGATATAATGATAATCTGCCGAATTCGCGCGGGTGTGTTCGTACGCGTCTTATTGATCCCTATCACCGTCTTTGAATAATGTTTGCATAAGATATTCACCGAGGAGTAAGATATTGACTGTTACACGTCGTGGAGCCAATAATTTTAAAAGTCTGCGCGAAACTAGCCGTGTTCCCCGAGCCGCTGAAATCGCGCGAGGCGACACTTGGGTCTGAAAAATAACAAATTTGCTCTCTCGGTTCTCTGGCGGATGGAACGACGCTGCGTGCTGGATGGAATCCGTTTGACCACCGATGGGGTTGAGTATATATATATATATATATATATTTTATCTTGGGCGTCCATGATACACGGTTCCTCGAGGCAACGGTCGCGAGTACTCGAAGAGCCAAGGCAGAGAAGTAGCCTCGAAATGGAATTCTTCGGCAGCTGAGAATACGCGGGGAGCCAGCCGTAGACTCGGACGGCAAGGATCTAACCAGTAGAACGAGTTGGCTTTCACTCCCACTACCCGAAGCTCGGCCCGAAGCAAATTGAAAATGGGAATTGGTCCTTTGAAGTTCGAGCAACGACCCGTCCATAATCTTCTTAATAACTTTCCCTCCCTTTCGCCACCCCATCGGGGATCATTTTGATTCTAGCCGGCTATCTCTTTCTCGGCAATTGCTCGCTACATGCTTTCTTAGCCGACGGAGACCTCCTAAGCTGCTTGCTCGCTGCCGCGTCTCCTAGAGAGTGTGGAAAATTATGACTCGTCGTTGCTCGAGTAACTTGCACTCTGCGTCCAAATTTCCTGCCAGAATCCACGAGATTTTCTTCACCTTTGTCAATCTGTTCTTGAATCAGATGAAATCATTACGTAGCGACTTAACGTAACAGTGACACGACACAAGCGTGTAGGCGAGAAACACGTTGGTCCTGGAATTTCGAGCTTCCGTTAATCACGTTGAGTTCGATAAGTCTCTGTCTCGTAAAGATATTAATTTCAATCATTCGTATTTATTCAGGCCGGAGTCAATTTCGTTTAATTTAATTTAGCAATCGTAAACGAACCTAACCCTGTTCGACAACAGAGAGGAAAGAAATCGTAGCCTTTTGTTGGCAATCTATTTGATTAGGAGCCGGCCAATTTTTTTTTTCGCATTCATCGGGAACGGAGGACGGACGTTAGCCGACGGACAAACGCTTTAAAGTGATTTATTAATGGTCGTAACGCACGTGCCGAGCCACATGCGCGCTTTTGTACACTCGGAGGAAGTATTTTTTAACGAGCGCGAACATTCTCTTTTTGTTACTTGCCTAACGACTCGACCGGCATTACAAGGAAATGAAATTAAAAATGATTTTGCCTAAGGGAATCTCTCTGGTCGGCCGATGGGAAAGGAATGCACACGCGCGCACACGACACGAAGGAATTATGCGCGAGAGAACGGTATAATCCAGTTTTCGAATATTATCATCTCGTTCCTCGCGCGACGGCTCCATTTTCTCACGAAAGCGAACGCGTTGATAAATTCGAAAAAATTCCACGGACACCTGCGAAATTCAACTCACAGATTCCTCTCGCTTAATCTGCCATTCGATCGGGGATTTCCACATTTTCTTTCCACATTTTATTTGAACAAGCGCCGAGCGTTACGTCTTGGACGTTGTTCACTTTGAGACCGGGCGTTCGATTCCTCTTCGCCGCGAGAAAAACAACTTACGATAGAACGTAACCAGTGCACGTCCCACGATGCAACGACAATAATGAAGTATATCCAAGCCTGAGAAGAGTCCGGAAAATAGACATCGTAAAGTGAATTCATCGCTCAGTCATGCGCAGGGACTGTCTTGTTAACGCGACAGCCCATTATTGCCTACAACTTGCTTTTTCTTCTCCCGGTGCACGCATGAGCCACGCACGAGCCACGCGGGTATGGTTTGCGATACACCGAATTTTTCTCGTGGCAGAAAGTAAGGTATTTCGCGCTGTTCACTCTCTGGTCGAGAGTTTATCGGTCGATTCGTGTAAAGTACTCAGTTTCCAATTACCGATGTTTCCTGTACAATCTCTCCTATGACAAACACTCATCCTCCTGTTACTTGTGCTTCGCGCTGTTATTTTGTTTTGTTTCGTTCTTTTTCCATCTCTCTCTCTCTCTCTCTCTTTTTCATATCGAGCATTTTAAGTAGCGTTTCGTAGAAATTTCATTTCAGGAAATACATAGAAATACAAGCGGATGTTTTCGGGGAGACATTTTCGCGTTTCAGTATCGTTTCATTTCGCCCTCACCTCCCGAGTACGATGTTAATCGTTCGCCGACGAATCGTCTTCCGTTCCGTCGAAATAGCTGGAAAATCTGGGATGCTTTTGCAGCTCGTAAGTCTGTCCGTGCAACGAAGTTATTCAGGGGCAACGTTAACGCTCGTCCACGAGATCCTGGAAATTCAACGGACGTGCGGGTTGCGCGGAATTCTCGACGATTCGCGAGGGAGATGATGCTCGTACGTATCGTTGCGCGTCACTCGACTAGTAGACAACATCGGTCGCGCGGAAAGTTATACGGAATCGGCGAGGAAAGAACGACGAGCGAAGGGTTTGGGAGGGAGGGGGGAGGTGGAGAGAACCGTCTGCCGACTGGCGGTTAGGCAGCAGCGAGCGAGTCGTTAATTTCATTTAGCACGAGCCACGAATTCGATTAACGTCACGCCTGACAATCGAAATGATCGTCGACACCTCGACATTGGCTTTCATCGAATAGTTTCTGCCTTCCATCCCTCCTACCCCGTTATCCGTGGCTCTCGCGTTTCCGATATTCCGTAAAACAACGGCCCGAAAAGACGCGAGCCGACAGCGTTTCGATGCCACGTACTTGGATAATCCGTCGTTTAATCGGCGATTAAAGCAACAAAAATCGAGCGGAGGAGATAGTTGGGGCAACGATTGCTTTACGTATCGATCTCGTAACGTTTAATAAATAAAATAAACGAAGCGAAACGAAGTAGCGTCGTTTTCGAGCAGAGCGATGGGTTTAAACGAGCCGCAACAAGACGAGCGGAGCTGTTTGCACCGTGTGTGCTTGTTCCGTCGTGTCCGCTTCAGTCACCTCCGAGAGCGTGGGTGTCGATCGACGTCGTGCTTGACCCCGGAAGACAGGTCGTTAATTTTTTACACGCCCCGGCAACCGGGCGGCAATGCAAGCCGCCAGGCCCCTTTCACCTGCCGTGAACCGAAGTGATTAAAGATGCACATGCAAAGTCCTGCGTGGCCCCGGTTTTACCGTACCCTCGGCGTTTCGTGCCGAGCCGTGCGAAGAAATTCCCTAGCGGGGAAACCTTATCCGGCCGAGTATCGTACCGTACGGGCGTGCTCGATGCTGTCGCATAAATCATTGGGCAATTCGAAACGGGGCTGAAAAGAAATCCAAGCCTCTGCCCGGCCAGTGATTAATTCCATTCGTTAAGCACCTGGATGGACCTTTCTCGGACGTGGACGAACTGGGGGGCAATTCCGGCGCGAATCGGTCCGAGTCACGATACTCGAGCCAGTGATACACACTCGTCCCAAGCGCGAGCAGCCAGAGATAACCGCAATAGGAAAGCGAATCGCGAAATACCATAGGTCGGCCTCCTCCTTCTCTTTCTCTCTCGTTCCGCTCGGTTCGCGATTCCAATTTAACGCAGCCCCCCCCCCCCCCCCCCCCGCCGTCCGTTCCCCTCAAGCTCGATCGTTTCTTTGTTCGCACGGGTCGTTCGCTCGCTCATTTCTTCAAGCTCGTCAGGCGAAACTGAAACTTCGCTCGTTCGATTCGTTGGTCTCGGTGTGCGCGCACCGACCATAGTTGGCTGGCTGCAATTCCACCGCAGATCCTGCGAACAGGAAATGTTACGTTACGTTCGATATCGACTGCAGAGAGAAAGAGAGAGAGAGAAGGAGAGAGAGAGAGAGAGAGAGAGAAAGAGTGAGCGAAGGAGAGAGAGCTCGACAGCGAGTAGTTAAGTAGCAGCGAAGGGTAGTCAGGTTTAAGCGCCACCTGTGCTTGTCAATTAAGTTTACGCGTCTCTCGACCCAACGTCGTGCAGCCTGTCACCCAACCTCCACCATCACCCTTAGTTATTCTCGCTCTCGACACTCGAGCAGTTTCACCCTGTACCCGGCCTCGCCGTTTTGTTTCCTCGTCCGCTTCTGTTGCCCTTTCTTCCGCGCTGTTACTCCGTCCTCTCCGTCCCTCGTCCCATTCAGCCCCCTAGACACCGTGGCATTCCCCTCCTTTCGCCTCTTTTTCGTCGTTTTCCTCGCGCCGCGAGCGTCGCGATCTCGACGAGCGTTATGAATTATTCGCTCGTCGAGGTAAAAATGTCTTCAACCACGGGAAAATTCGACTGCGGGGAGAGATGCGTTCTCGGTGAGCGGCTTTCGCGGCGTTCGTTCGTTCGTTCGTTCGTTCGACGATAACGTGACTCGAACGTAAAATGTATATTAAAGCGCGCGCTGAAAGTGTCGAGCGGAGGGAAATTATTATTTTGTAGACACCGTTGACGGAAGAAAATTTATTTTTTTGGTGCACAGAGTGCGAAAGTGTTGAACCGCTCTCTCTCTCCTCTTGTTTATGGTTAATTCTTGTGTTTGGCGTTTCGGGGATAAGTGTCGGAACACAGCGTCCGAGCGTGTGTGTACCATCTCTTTGGTCAGCCACCTTCCATTTACGTTACGACCGCCTGGAAATTTTATGCTCTCAGGGGAAAAGCAGTTTCCTTCGTTTTTCGGTTTTTTTTTCGCAAAAAATGTGGGCACAACAGCTTTCTGTTTCGTGGTTTTCGCAATTTTGCGTTGTTTTCATCGACTGTGTATGATTGACGGAAACAACTGCGCCAAAAATATAACATACGTTCCATACGAACAACGGATCGCTGACGTTTGCCATCGAGAGAGAGAGAGAGAGAGAGAGAGAGAGAGAAAGAAAGAGAGAGAGAGAACAAAAATAACTCTCCGTTATATACCAACCGTGTATTGTGACTCGCATTTTTTTTTTCTACGCTGTTTTTCGTAGAACTTTGAACATTAATCCACGCGAAGATTGTCAACAAAGATAAATTCCGCTTCTTTCGAGGATAGTTATCCGACGAGATCTCTTAAAGAGTGCTTCGCGTGATTGTAAAACTCGTCGTTCCCTTGGTCTCCGTCTGAGCCAGAATCGGAGGATACGAGCCTTTTACGATGCAACGAATCTTGCGTATCACCTAGCAGCACCCTTGAGTAAGTACCGCGGCGTTATGTGCCGTTTCGCGGCTCGTACGCGCCGTGTAATTTTTTCGACGCGCCGCGCGTACCCTCGCGTGAATTATGATCGCTCCTCGCTCGAGTTTCTCTCGCGAAACTGATTTTTATACGTGTTTTTTTTTTTCCTTTTTGGAAAGGGAAGGAAATTTGCGAGAACGCGGTAAATTACTGGGTCCTTTGCGCTCAAAGTTGAGGCGGTGTCTTCGACTGTCGCATATTTTGTCGTACAATTTTGTAGATTTGGATGAGTGTTAAATTCGAAGCATCGAGTTTTGCGTAATTCAGTAACACTTTAATAATTTTAGTAATTTAAAAATTTTGTTACTACGAAAATCGAATGTAAATCTCGACAAGAAAAGCACTTTATTGCAAAAAAAAAAAAAAAAAGAAACGCGTGTAAATATTTTTGTTCCACGAGTAAGCATACAATTTATCGAGGTGGCAGCCTTGACTCTGAATCCGTCGAATTAGCGAACAGTGGGCTTGTAAACGCGCAGGAATGGATAGATACCGTAGGTAAACGGCATTCAAGTATCAATAGATAGAACATGGTTGATTGTAGAGCGCGTCATTTTTTCCAGCCGAACGACGTAGACAACGTGCTGCGTATTGTAGCTGGGGCATAATGGCCACGATGCCGGATCCTGTTTCAGTTTCGCGAGAATGGTGGCAGAGAAACTGACTGGCTCGACTAGTTGGCTGGCTTGCTTGCCTGCTTGCTTGCGCATTCGAAAAATCGGTGTTTGTTATTGCCGAGCGTGCATGTACGTACGTACGTGCGGGTACTGTATCCAGTCGCGTGTGGTCTGCCTCGATATCCGGAAAAATGCACTCACAGATATTGCGCCGACACGAAAGTAGTGTTTCGCCCCACCATGGCTTCTCCTCCATGGCTGAGTGCATCGAATTGTTATTGCCGAACGATCGATTTCTGATTCCGCCAGCCAAAAGACTTCCCAGTCAGGATCGTTCTTCCTCTCTTTGTTTCCGAACTGTCTCGTCCGGCTGTTTTTTTTTTTTTTTTTTCGCGTACGCGTTGTTAATTCTTCCCATCTTTTATCCCGTAGTTTCCCCTATACTTGCTCGCATAACTGCAACGAGTAATTCCCAATCGATGTCGAATATGTACCACGGTAATAAGCAAGCGAGAGCGTCAAAGTCGCAGATGACGAATGGTACGGCGAAGCGTGGGAATTCATACGTCTCGCCTGTTTTAAATTTCTGTCACTGACAAACTCCGTTGTGCCGTTGCCGATAATACACGTTTCATCTGTAATTGGCGTCAACAGACCTGAAACTACACGCGATGCGACGAAATTCTCACTGGCGGAGGATGTCGTCGGACTACGTTGATCAATGGATCTCAGTGCTTTCTTCGGCCTCTTGTTTTTCGTTCCACAGTTGCAATATTTTCTCGTCAATCAGTTTCAAGTATATACATTCGAATACAATCCAGGCGATACGAATGACAAATTTATTACTTGCTAGTAATTTTTGCTTTATTTGAAAATGAAAATCTATTATTAGTGATATGGTTCGGACGAGTTCGAAAAGAAAGCGACAAATTATTGTGTACGATTTGGTCGTACGAATATCTGTTGTCAGCGCAAGGGGTTAATTGTAGACGATTCTTGCGAAAACGAAGAAGGAAACGATTAAATCGTCGATTTGGGGAAACGAAAGCGGGAACGTGTCATGGCAACAGCCCCGAATTGCCCCCGCTAATTGAAGTTATCAATATTAATTGAACGTCGTTGTTTGGAACGACGCCGGTGTGTGCATCATTAGAGGCATTAACACGGCCGCGGCAGAAATTGCTTTAATTTAGTAGTCTTGCATGTCTCTAACGGGATTGTAATTAACTATGCATCGCAAGAGGGAACGGCGACCGCCGTCGTTCATCGCGTGGTTAACGGCGTGCCGCGAAAATCTGATAATTCCGAGTGGCGCGCGCGCGACGTCAAATTGGCAAGTTTGGTCTAAGACGCGAGTCTCCTCGACTCGAGGAGAGCTCAATCGCTCGACATCAACCGACGCGGCGGCGTGGCTCGTGCCGCGCGCGAGAACGAAACCAATCGAAACGACACACAGGACGCGCGTTTTCCTGGATTTTTTTCTGGTGTCTCGGTGTTCCTCGCTTTCTCTCTCTCTCTCTGTCTCTGTCATCATTTTCGTTCGTGAATTTAGAGCTTTGATCACCATTTCCACCTATCTGGTGCACAGTGGGTCCACTCCTTTCGGACTAAGTCGATAATTTGATTTATTTACGTTCGAGTAACGAGCGCGCGGCTCGGCCGATCGATATCGTTTGAGGACGCGCGTATGTACGTTCGTACGTGGGCATAATCGTTTCTGTAACACAACGTGATGCGCGGTGTGAATGCGCTCGGAGCTTAGTAATTATACAAGAGCGCGGTAGAATAATTCATAATATTTGTGGAATTCGCTGGCTACCGCCTGTACCGGCATCAATTTTGTTTCATCATGTACAGCGTGTCCGATGCCGGTGCTTGAAACGCCGCGTTCTGTTACCGGTTCCGACGGCCTGACCGAAAAACCGGCACGCGTAAAAGCCGGATAAACGTTACCAGCTCGCTGCAACTCGTTACCATTCCAGGTGAAACGATACCTGCTTGATTGTGCGACGCCGTAACGAACACACAGTGACCGGTTACAAGTTTACGTCCGACCCAAATCCTTTTCCCTACTCCCTGTCGGATAACCTTTCCTTCCCTTTATCTGTATCGTTCGTATTTTTTCCCATTAAAAAGCTCGCAAATCCGCCTACCCAGAAAAGCGAACGAAGCCTCGCGATTTTCGAACGAGGACGGGGGGAGGAAAAAAAAAAAAAAGAAAAAGAAAAAAAGAAAACGAAAGAGCAAGATACGCATCGTCGCCGCGGAGAGCATCGTGTTCGTGTATCCAGGACTTTAGGTACGATCAGCATCAAACTCGATTTCGCCTGGATATAAATCTCGGCGGCCCGGACAAGGTGTATCGTGCCTTTCCAGAAGGTTATAGGGAGTCTTCGTGGTTGCGGCGTCGAAACGACGCGAGGCGAGGGTTGAACGTTGGGAAGGAAGAAGGGGCGAGGGGGTTGAGTGACGATATAGAGGGCGAGCGCACGAATATAGATGGCAGGTACGTGTTGTCCTGGACGACCAATCCCCCCCCCCCCTCCTCCTCCTCCAAGCTGCGCTCGACTGATTTACTACCCTCGTCTTTGGCTCTGGGGTATCGGATTCGTTGAAGGTCCGGTCGAGGGTGCCAATCGAAAGTTGTATTAAAACGACGATACCTTACACACGAGATACCGCGCGGCCATGGAGATCCTTCTTCCACTGTCACCTGTCGAACAGCCTTGGTTGAACAGCGACCGAAGGCAAAGAGAAAGAGATCGCAAGTTTTTCGTCGCGAGTTTCTCCGGCCGCATCGATGGGGTACACGTCAGCGGCGATCTTCCCGGTCTTATTGTACGAAAACGGATATATCAAACGGCAGCAGGTATCGGTTCCGACGGGCAAAGCGAGCAACGCGAAGTTTACGAGATGTAGCCCTCCGACGCACGTCGATGAAACGTTTGTCACCGACGTTTCCTTGATTTACGGTGCTTAAGAAGACGTTCCACGAGGGAAGCGGGAACTTTTCCCACCTCGAGTCTCGTCCGCGGGAGAATTTCAAAGAAACGAGAGAGAGAGAGAGAGAGAGAGAGAGAGAGAGGGCCTCGACCGAGTTTTAATAAAATAAGGCGAACGTGAAAACGTTGCCTTCTTGAGAACTTTGTCAACTCTCGAACTATCAAAACGGCAGTTGCCTTCTGGCACCACTTATTTCACCGGTCCTTCCTCTCTCTCTCTCTCTCTCTCTCTCTCCCTATTTTCGCCAATGTGAAACGCCAGGCTGGGCGAAACGGAATTCGCAACGGACCGTCGCAGCGAGCCGCCGGCTGCGGATTGTAAAATCAAAAATAGCCCGGGCGAAAATAGAGCGTCACGGGGGACTAGCTAGAAGCGCGTAGAAATAATTCGCGGGCTCGTTCCCTTTTCAGGTTGTCCGGGCGGAAAAATATTCGCGTTGAAACAAGATAACGCGGCGGCGAGATACCGTGCCTCTGGGCCAGAGTACCAGGAGGGAATAATTCCGCGGGGAAAAATGGCCGAATACGCTTCTCGAAAGATAATTAAATCGTTTGAAACTGGCTGAAGTCACTCTGTCGTTCAGCTCGAATAGATCAAAAGACGGTTGCTCGGTCGCGTCGTTTGCCCCTCACCGCAAGAGGGTGGCTCCGAGGTAATGCGAATGATCGAACAACTTGAAAATGGGACGAGGCGTGTCGTTAAAAATTTGCGAGCGCCGGCAGACAAATGGCGGTGATCTTTATCGCCGGTTGTACAGCCCGCTATTAACAACTGCCGCAAAAACCTGCAATCTCAGGTCAAAGACAAATCGCCCCTCGTTGCGCCGCGATCTTCTGTGTAACTTGACGTAACCGCCATTTGTCCGCTGCTCCGTCCCGTTGGTTTTACGTTTCGCGAGCACCGAAAGAATTCGCGCACTGATTTTTATCGTCTCCGATGTCGACGAGATCACGACGAGATCTCTCGTTCGTTGGAAAAGAAAAAAAAGACATCGTGAATAATAGAACGACAACTCCATACGGACGGAGGGACGAGATCCCGTTATTTCTTCCCCTTTTTTTTTGTTCCCCACCCTTCTGAGAGTTGCTGGTCGCTGGTTGCTGATGACAGAAATGTGGACAGTTTGCATCTTTGAACGGTTCGCAGCCGTGGTTAAATGTCAGCCGGTAGCAAGGATCGTTCGAGGTTCTCGTTGAACGAGCATCGAGGAGCTGTGCGTTCCAATAACGCGTTCTGAATATTATACGCGGCCCCATAAATAAACCTCGAGAAGGGACCGTCGTCGGTATCCCGTTGCGACGAAATATCGCCGTCGGATGGCTTCTGTCAGCGGAAGCCAGATTAGGATTCGGATACAGTCGCGACCTTAAGTCTCGCGGGATGTGTCCTCGAGTAGGCCGCGCCAGGAAAGGTTCCGCGAATAAGGTCAGACGTATTATACAATTTTCCCTCCAGCCAGCCAGAGAGAGAGAGAG
Organism: Frieseomelitta varia; assembly: GCF_011392965.1. Classification (NCBI taxonomy): domain Eukaryota; kingdom Metazoa; phylum Arthropoda; class Insecta; order Hymenoptera; family Apidae; genus Frieseomelitta; species Frieseomelitta varia. The sequence continues at coordinate 239,031 of NW_025110284.1, read as the reverse complement.
AGAGAGAGAGAGAGAGGAAACATTCGCACCGCTGTTGACCTTTTGGGAGGGATCGTAAATAAATCTGGATTTATCTTTGGACGTTCTCTCGAAAGCCTCGGAACACCGATCCAAGCGTGATCGATGAGAATAAAACATGGGGGGAGAGGGGAGGATGGACAAGTCGTAAAACAAAGAAATATGACAAGGAGAAGAGAGGAATTCGTTCGTTCTTCTAAACGTGATCCCATACTCCTACGTTCAAATGAGAACTATACCGTATGTGTGTATGTACATAGTTTCAAACAATCGAACGTATTGTTGTTCCTTTTCTTTTTTTTTTTTTTTTCCATCAAAGCTGTTTCATCGCGATGGAGCGTTAAACGATCGATCTGCTTCCCGATTCTCCGCTCGTTGTTCCCACGTTCCTCAACGGCGGTAATCTCGAAAGTTGCGGAGACGAATCGTCCCCGGAGATGAAAAGCGATGCTCGTTTTGTAGCCGCGTTGCGCAAACAAACTTAGGAAAGGTACACGTTTCGCCTGGGTGGCACGATTCTGGGAAACCAAGTGGGGAAATAATTTTCCTGCCAACAACTTAGACGCGGTGCTGCTCGCTTTGAGCGAGAATTCATTCGAGCCGAGAGACAGGCTTCGGAAAATCTAGACTCTCTCTGCGTGTACTACGTACAGCCACCTAGTCGAAGACTTCTCGACGTACGAAGCACAAAAGTGACGCGTAACGATTCCGACGCGTAAAACCGCGAGAGGCAGTAAAATCGTCGGAGGGGTCGAAGCCCGCTCGATTTCGTGAAAACGTACCGCGTTCATCCCCTTTTTTACGGGGTGATTTCACTTCACCGCGAACGAGTGATATTGACGTTGCGGCTAATAACCGAATGGCGGAACGGAGGATCGAGATCCTCTTGGACAAATGGCTGCGGTGAATAATGGTGATCGGTGACTGGCAAAGATATCTGGTTCGATCGTGGTCGACGGTTGGAGTGAGGGGGCAGATGGGCAGGGTGTGGACACGGAAACCGACACGCACACGAAGTTACGGAAGTCGGATAAGGAAAAACCAGGACCGCGGGAGTTTGTTGGCGCGTACGTACCTCTGGGAAGCGACGAGGGTCGTTGAGCCACGGTGTCAAAGCAAGCCTTTGGAGGAGGATGTTCGTTGGTAACTCTTTGGAAGGGCGTGCGTGTCAGAAGTCCGGTCACGTCCTGGGATCCCGGCGTGAGACACGGAGTGTACCTCAACCTTTGCTTCTTCCTTTTTTTTTTTTTACGTTTTCCTTCACCTCTCCCCCCCCCCCCCCCCCCTACCTCTTGCCACGAACCTCCTCAAAGTAGTTGCCGGTGTGTCTGCCGATGTGTTCTCTCGTCGTGTAGCCGTGGCTGCTGCATCACAGATGCCAGCCAGCGTCGGTTCGAAGAAAACGGCCCCGGCGTCTCGCCGAAACGGTGCAACTCCGCGCCGCGGCTCTCCTTTTCGGATTTCCTCGACAACTTTGCGATACGTTAAGTTTCAGTTTCGCCGGCGGACCGGTACGGTCTGGCACGGCCGGGAAACTTTCCGCCGACAGAGAGAAAAAGAGAAAGGGAGAGAGAGAGAGAGAGAGGGCTCGTTCTAAACAAAATGGAATCACGTACCGCGTTTCAGCTCGTTGCAAAGTCGCGACTCCCCGTCGTTGGTCTTTGCCCGTTTCCCGATGGGAGCTCTGGCGTGACCAAAGGCGTTGATTGCAGCCGTGGTTTAATCGTCCGGCTGATTCCACGACGTTGAATCTCGTTTTTGTAACGACGATTGCAGTGTTTGATTACCTCTGAGAGATATCGATAAATATACGCAGTGTGTATATTTGTACGAATAACAAATATACAATTTAAATCGACAAATATATATATATATTTACGGTTTATATATATATATATATATATATATATATATATATATATATATATACGGTTGTTAAAATATATGCAGTGACTCTCGTTGACATTCAGACGTTTAAATATTCGAACGTGAAATATCGAAACTGTTATGATTCTGTGAAAAGGGATCGTACGATAAGAAACTTGGGTTTATTTTAGAGCTTGCAATTTAGAGTTTTCTGTCAGAAAGTATCACGATTCTCTCAACTTTTGTCATATATAAGCCTAATATTTAGAGTTAGGTAAAAAATGCAAAAAAAATCACACGTCAAAGAAGAGACCTCGATCTTCGAATTTATCGTAGATTCAGTCACGAAAGATATTTTTCCAATGTTTTTACAGGCTATGGCAATTTATATTCACTTATGTCCACCAGTTACGCGATGTGAAAACAATTTAGAATGAAACGGACGATGCTCTTTGAAGGTAGAAGCTTCGAGTTGTAAAAACGAGAGTCTCTTTTGCAAAATTATACCAGTTTGAGTATATAGTGTCTGAACATTAACCTTTTGCCCTCGACAAATTTCATTTACCAACAATCTATTACTTTAAATAAAATGATATAGTATTGGAAATAATCATTCAAATGATATTTACGAAATTTTGTTGATTATATCTTTCCAACGTTTAAATTTAAAGCAACCATTAACCCGTAGAACAAGTATAGCTAGAACAAGTATAGTTTATATGAATTATCGAGTGTTAATTATTGACTATTAGACTCAGGACTGTCTTTTGCTCTTCTTACATCGTTATTATAGCTCTTCACTCTAGGCGTCTGTTTAGATATTATACTGTGTAGATATTATGTATCTTACACCAAATGTACACGTTCGTTATAACTATCAGCAAATTATAAAAAGAAGTCCGAGCTAGCTAGATTTAAGTAGTCAAACAGTCGAGTGCAAGGGTTAATAAGAGTACCGACAACCTGCGTTTGTAAATAATACTTCTACTCCCTCGTACTCTGCTTTCGAGAACGATAAAGAGAAACACAAAAAAAAAAAAATTATACGCGAACAAAAAATATATATCAGAGAATCGAAGGGTGGGGGAAAGGGGAGGATAGAGAAACGTGTGCGTCATTGTGAAATTCGTGGCAATAGAAACGAATGTGAAATTAGTGTTTGAATAGATTCATACGTCGAAAATAATGTTCCGGTGGAAGCCAAGGCCCGGCGTTAATTCAGAAATCCGGGAAAATAGAGGCGTCGGTGTACAGAGGCAGCACTGGAAAAGTCGAACGGTTTTTGGGGGAGGGAAACAAGGCCGGGCTGCTTGTTCGAGCGGTTATTTAGTGACGTTGGTCGGGCACGTTATTTGAACGGACACCCTCGGTTTGTTTAGCATTTTACAACTGACGGCTTCGCTGCTCGCCACAAATGTATACGTTAGCGTGGCAAATTTTGCAATCGTTTTCCACCCGTCCCCCGCGTTTTCCTCCGGCGTTCGCGCAGCCTCATTTACGAAACTCGCGATCGCGGTTAACGGGCCATTAATAAAACGCTGAATTAATAATTAGCCGCCGCGTGTTTGTTTCCTTCGATTATTCTAAAAACATCGACTCGGGAATCTTTCTCTCTCTCCCTCTCTCTTTTTTCGTTTTAATTTTTCTATCTCGCGACCGTCCGAAAGACGCGATTGAGCTAGACGTCATGCTCCGCGTAACCCATTGTACGGGAAATGATATTTTTCATTCAATTTAACAACTTCGAAACGCACGAAAACGTACGAATTCTGGCGCAACGAATTTTCCGCGCTCCGACACAGAAAAATCACAGAAATTGAAGGAATATCATATTTCGTTCTTTTTTCGGTTCTGTTTTTCTTTCTTCTTTTTTCCTTTTTTATTTCATTTTCTTCTTCTCTTTTTTTTTTCGCGTCCACGCACTCACCGAATTGAAACAGGCTGGTTAATTATCGCGGAGTATTATATTTCGAAATTAAGCCGATCCAGCTGCCGATCTTAATTAAATGCGTTCTAGGCTTGATTGTTTAATCTTTGTTGCAAATCCTCGCAGCAGGTTATATCGCGGGAATTATAATACTATAAATTAATCATCGCGCTAATGGAACTGCCGCCATTATTGCGATATAATTATAGAATACCCTAGCTGATGTGAAGAAGCATTTATGTATTGGAATGGACAAACCGATTACGCTCCCGTCAGATGTAGGGAAGATATGGAGAATCAGTTGATCAACTTTCTCGGAGAGAACACACACACACACACACACACACACACACACATATACATGAACTCTGACCGTCCATCGCTCCGCAGTAAACTTGGGAATTCACTTAAAGGAATCAAGGAGGCACGCTTGGGAGGAAGTTCGCAATTTATTTCCCCGTTCTGGTCTGGCAGTCATTTTTTAAAATTTTCTGATAACTGACCGGGCAGCGCGTTAAGAACGTCGATACGCCACAGCGTATCGGCAGCAGATTTGAGTTATCGACGAGATAATGCGCCCCGATGCTTTTCGTCTCGTTTCTTCGACGATACGTGCCTGTTGGATATATATATATACCTCTCCCAGCGCAGAATCATACCAGATAATAATTAACTCTTTGCCATCGACAAACTTGTTTTGCATCATCCACCAGCAATTTATTTACGGGGCATCATCACTTCAAATAAAATGATTCAGCACTAAAAATAATCATTCAAATGATATTCAACACGAAATTTTGTTCATTACATCTTTCCAACGTGTGATGTTTAAATTTAAAGCGATCATCAACGAGTTAATGATATATAGTTTCAATTCCTGGCGAAATAATGTCATCCGTCATTTTTTAAACTATCGTAAAAAGCAATAAGAAGTTTATGTGAATGTCAATTGACTCGGGATTGCCTTGAGAAATTTCTCCTTCTGAAATACTTTTATTCTTCTTGTTATAAACTTTCACTCTACCCGTCTCTTCGGATATTATACTATTATACATCGCATCATGCAACGCTAAACGTGCGCGTTCGTTATAATTATCAGCGAAGCTGATATTTACAAGCTATATATCAGAGCTGTTAGCTAGATTCAAGTACGCTGCTCCTTCAGAAGGGACAATCGAGTGCAATAATTACAGAAACAATAGAAAGTAGAGTGTTCACGCGAACTGTGAACTCGTGTTACTTGCGCTTGATCGTTTTTATCGAAAGCAAATTTCCATTGCCGCATACGGTGGACACGTTCGTTGCAGAGTAGGATGGAAAGTGCGCGATAATTCGCGTAGCTCGCCGACGCGGAAAGTTGATCCTCCGATTAAACCGGGTGGACGGCGAAGTTGGACCGGTCGCGGTCACAATGGCCCCGAATCGCATTATCCTCCTCGAAACGAAGGTCACCCGCCTCAACGTCATTGACCCGCCGACCGGAGAATATTTCTCCACTTTGACGACGATTCCGACTTTTATCGCGCGGCTCTGTGTCCGTGCACGTTCGACAAACGTTTCTTCCCTTGTTGCGACATGGCGCAACATCTGTCAACCGTGGTGGGAGAAAAAAGAAAAACCCGGCTCGTACTTTACATCGGGAAGTCGATGCAACAGCGACCGCTGTTGCGAGTTTCCTGTTTTGTTGATCGGAGAGGAGACTCGGCCAGGCAGCCGAGCTGGAAAGAGACCGGTGTACACGTCGGTTCGATCGAAAGGGCAAAGAGAGTCGCGCCTGATTTTTCCAAGCGGGGAACGATTACGTCTGCCGGGGAAAAATTTGACCGGAAACGCGCACGTAGCCCGGCACGGTTGTCGATGGACAGGCAGCGGTAACGAAAAAACCGGGAAAAGAGAAGGATCGCGGGACAGATGAACGGAATGAAGCGAGCTGGACGGAAAGGCGAGGCAGCGGGAAAGAGAGAGAGAGAGAGAGAGAGAGAGAAGTTGGTGGAACGAGGCTGAAAACGAAAAAAAAAAAAAGATATCGCCTCGCGGTGGACGAGGAGATTGGCATTCACGGTTAGTGAAGCTTCGCTGGCCGCGAATGGAGAACGAGATTTTCAACCATGCATGGTGGGAGGGGGAAAGGTAAGAGAGGGAGGGGAGGAGGGAAGACAGAAAGCACCTATCGGGCACGGTCGGTCAATTTAAACGGAAAATACAAAAAGTAAATTAGCCGGACAGAACGAGCGTTCGGCGGTTTGGTCTGGCAGACTACAGCTGGCCGAATGCGAGTTGCGCGTCACGTGTGTCGGATCGTGCGGTGCCTGCGGTTCGCGGATTTTACGGACACCCGGTATATTATTAGAGGCAGGACCGCGACGCGGTGGAACTCGCGGAACCATCTCTCGCGCTGTACGCACGTGTGCGTGCCAGGTCGAATCGGCTCGCGCGCGCGTCCCACCGACATGCCATTACACGCGGTAAAACGTAACGCGTCGCTCTGCTCTTGATATTACACCGCGGCGAATAAAAAAGAAAAAAATCGCTCCAACTCTCCGACTAACCGGCTCTAGGCTTCGACTTCTGCAACGAAATCTGCGCGATCGAAACGGATCGTGTAAATTTCACGCAGTCGGTCAACCTATGGGCGATACCGTGGCTCGACCGTGGAAAACACCGGTGAATTTATGAATATACAAAAGGTTGGAGAGAGAGAAAGAGAGAGAGAGAGAGAGAGAGAGAGCTGGCGTAACGTTGCACGGCCCCATGCGAATGAGATTTCACTCGTTTATTCCCTATCGCGATACTATTCCCGCGGACGTATTCGTTTGCTCGCAATGGTAAATTTTTATTATAAAAATTATGCGTCGAGCCAGAGAACAAAGAGATTCTTGCTCTTTTCCCCTCTTCCTCCCCTCTGTCCCTCTGTCCCTCTTTGCTCGCATCTTTTTTTCTTCCTGTCTCTTTTTTTTTCTTTCCATCCGATTGCTCGCCCCATACGCCGTCGATGTCACGCCGAGCATCGACATTTTCAATGGAATTACACGGCCGTCGCAGCGGCTTTTCAGTCGCCGCGGTGCAGCATCCCAACCATTCGCGTCGATTAATCGTCGCGCGGTCGGCGAACGAGTTAATAATTCGTTCGCTCTAGCTAAAATCTTCGGCAATGTTTGTCCCCGTTCTCATCGGGGGCCGGTTGGTTTCCGTTAAGCTCCAGCTCCTCTCGGAACTCCTATTCACGATATTTCTTGGAGCGCGAGGGATTTTATTAAGAGGGTACCAGACATTAAACATACCTCTTGTTTCTCCTTTCTTTCTTTGTTCCTTGAGCGCACTTTGTTCCCCGATGGAAATTCTCCTTTTCCACCATCCGTACTTCTCTCTCTCTCTCTCTCTCTCTCTCTCTCTCTCTCTTTCGCCATCTTTCTTCTTCCTTCCAGTTTTAACTCCGTACATCTTTCCCTCGTCTTAGCCAGCCATACCGCTGATCTCGCCGCGTTGCTTCAGTCTCTCCTATAATCCGGCCGACGGATACAAATTTTTCGCCATTGGCCCCCTCCTTCCACGTGTTCAACCTTCTCCCCCCCCCCCTCCCCCCTCCCCCTTCCACCCTTGCCGTGCTCAATTCCCTCGGTTGTTGCACAGCGAAACGTTGCACAGCCGTGGAAATAAATTACCGCTCGCGATTCGCGGGATGATCTACGCCGGAGCTCTCCTACGCCCGGCCTCGGAAATTCGTTATTGTTATTATCGTGAATCGGAATGCAACGCCCGATGCATCGTGTATCGATTCAGCGTTTTCAATATTAAATCGCCGCGGTGGGTTCTCGTCCGCGAGCAACGTGCTTTTGACCTAGGATTTCGGTGGAAAACCATATAAACGAGAAAAACCTTTCTCCCTTTTGTTCATGCGTCTCCCTCCGCTCCCATTGAGATTTATATATTTTCAATGTAAACGTTTTCACGCGTTGCTGGTCGGTTTTTTCCCCCCCGGCGATTCAGTTGTCCCGCTGGATCGGGAACAAGGGGCGAACGAACGTCGTCTTTCGGCGACGATCGAGCTGCATCGTTTTCGTTTTTTTTTTTTTTTTTCTCCCTTTCTTCCCTCCCTTTTTCTCGAGACGCGAATCAATAATTCACGGTCAGCCAGCAAATACCTCGGGTCACGGCGCATTATATCCCGCGAATCGTTGCGAAATACTTGCAGCTCTCCGTTTGCCGTGGTTGCACGGCGGCCAGGCGTGATTAACAGTCGCTCTCCTGCGTTATTTCGTCTGTGGTTTGCCCCGTTACACGGCTACCATATTTATATTAAAATTCCCCGACGGGAGTTCCAAAGTAAAACCGAAAGAATTATTCCCAGCTTTCCACTTCAATACGGACACGCGTTGTCCTCTTTCTCTCGTGGAGATCACTTGGATAGCACAGAGAGACGGATAAATTCGCTTTACAATCGTAGAATCGGGCCGTAAAATTGAAAAGGGGTTTCCGTCGTTCCTCCTTTCCTCGGACCTTACAACGATTTGCTTGCTCTTCCTACCACCCTTCTCTTCGACGCTTCTTTACCCTTGCCTTCGATTTTCACGATTCTTGTTGGTTATTGATGGACGAGAGCGACACGTGGAACTGACGTCCCCCTTGTTAAGCTACATACGTGTGCACTGTCGCAAGTTGTTCTCTAGAATATTTGTCGCAAATAGATACTGTTTTGAGAGTTACTGTTCGAGAGAATCGCTCAATTGTTTGAGAGTCGATGTGTCGCAACCTGCTCGCAAATGGACACAATATTATACTGCTCTTGGAGAGTTGCTCTCTGAATTCGAAGCGGTTTCGAAGCCCTGAGAGTACTCTCGTGCAAGCAGAATAATGAATAATAATAAAAAAAAGTGTGGTCAAAAAGTGACATTATTGAACTAATTTCTTTCAATTTCAATTATCATGTAATAATTGTATAATTAAATATTATATAATATAATTATCATGTAATAATTGTATAATTAAATATTATATAATGTAATTATTATATAATAATTTAAATATTATGTATAAATAGAAATATAATTATATTAAATATTATATAATAATTTAAATTACTGAACTCTCCTTTTTATGTTAATTTTTCGTTTTTCTTGAGATATTATGGGCAACTATGAGCGCACACATTTTTTGCACCTCCATGATAGCGATGTCACTGTTCACACACGTGTTTCGAACTAAACTACGCCAGAGTGAGTAGGACCAGAGACAATGAACTCTCAAGTGGACACGGTTTTGAGAGTTCCATCGGATAGTAAGCTCTCGAGAGAGTATTTCGGTCTCTCTCGACATGTGAAAATTCTCAAAGCTGCTCTCAAATGGACACAACGCTGAGAATACTCTCGAGAGTAACTCTCGCGAGAAACTCTCAAATGAACACGTACCTTTACATTCTGTCTTAACTGTTAAAACACGAGGAGGGATTCGCTATCGGAAAAAAAGAAGAGGTAAGCACTTGGGAGGACGCAGGAGTTTTTGAAAATTTATTACGTCGCTTCTTAAGCATTGGTAACCGGCAGGCAAACGCCCCTGCCGGGGAATATCGCTGATTCATCGATATCGTAAATAGAAGTTTAATTAATTCGCCGGTCGGTTAACCCGGCTGACAGGCAGACGGAAAGGAGAGAAGATTGGGATTACGCCGACGGTATAACGGCCTTGCTTTAAGCTGCCGGTAATATAGCCTCCGCCTCTCTTATGTCGAAGCTCCGCTCGAGAAGGTGGTTAGACGAAAGCAGCGGGGTCAGCAGATAGAAACTAGTCACGGCGTACCACGGATTTCGATCGTCGCGATTTTCAAGACGCGACTTCTTAGTAGCACATCCAGACACTTTTCTGCCGCCTGGATTCTTCCCATTTGCGAGTCCTCATTTGGAAATCATCGTTGATGACAGAAACCTGGAAGATGTTTCGTTATACTCGACAAATCTACAAGTCAGCCGTTTTCAACGATAAAATCTTAGAATCTCAGAACGAGAACTAATCTTAGAATTCGAATCTCCCAATTTAGCGATTTTCTGAATTAGAGGATCCTATATTTTCTAGTAGTAAGACTGAAAATAGAAAATAGCGAGCCACAAGTAGAAGAGCTCGTAACGTTTCGTTGTAACAAGGGAGTTCTTTGGTCCTCAAGAGAAATTGCAAAAGTCGGGGAAATCGTGGTTGACGCTTACGGAAAATCTCGCCTTAAGACTGTCGCTATAACGAACGCGTGTATGCAAACGTGCATACGTGTCGCAAGGGTCAACGATAAAATCGATAACGACGTTTTGACGTACGCGGGTCAGTCTGTTTTAGCATGACCTCTTTCCGTCGGTCGAATTTATCGTGCCGGGACAAATTTAACGAAGCCATGAATCAATGGAACTTTTAGCGTGGCCCGGATTTTCTAGAACGGAAATTAAAATTAAATATTGGCATGTCTCAGTAGACCGAACGTCTCGCGCGGATGCAGCACGAGACGGTTACGGCTGGCTCGGTCATTTTACCTTTTAGCGTTTGTACAGCGCGTCCAATTATTCAGCGATATCGTGGAAATTTGCTCGACCGTCGGGACGATTTGACAAAATTAAATCAAGATCAAATTTGCCGGCGGAATATATCTTGGTGCCTTGGAGTTATTTGCACGCGCGCCTCGCGTCATGCGCGTAATACGTTTGCTCGTGAATCTATGTAATTTCGGTTATCGTATTTTCGAAAATGCCAAGTGTCTAGCGCATAAATTGTTATAAAAGTAGAGTATATATATACTCTGTGTTCTACGGTGTTTCCAACTTTATCAAAATGATCGAAATAGTCGAGTCTCGTGTCAGCGTTAATGTTTCAGAGAGTGTTTCGCGCGACGTGTATAATGTATTCGGAAAGATTGTACGAATACTTTCACGAGCCAGGTACTCGCAGAGGTCTCTGAGAATTCACCATCTCCGTAGAAAATAACCGCCGGGTGTCGGTCCTTATTTGACAAAGCGCAAACAGTGGCAAATATTTAATGGCAGCCGGATGAACTTGGAACGAAACTCGGCCAGTATTCGTATATCCAATCGCCAAAATGGTTCCACGCTGCTTCTCGGCGATAAATCGTTCGGCCTGAAAGCACGGCTCCGTCATTTGTCGTTTATTCGATAACGTATCTACGCGGACGTATCGGTGGCTCGCTGCACAGATAAGTATGAAATTCCTTTATTTATCAAGCAATGCTCTTAAGGCGAATAACTCGGGGCTTCGTCCCGGGCATTCTCCCAGTCGATCCAATCGAATTAGAAAAGGGCACCTCCGTAATAAGATAAGTTTCGTTAACAAGGAGCAAAACGAATTACCCGGTATCGCGACTTCTCCTATCGAAAACGAAGGCACCAGGCAACGCGGGCGAACGATCATTTTCTAATGGATCGGTGGATTCGGGAGAGAAACTTCATTGCGATCGTATTAATATCGAAAGCCGCGCGATTGGACCTCAAATTTCCTTTCTCCTTCCCCCTTCTCTCGAAAAAAAAGGAATAATGAAAAATTTCGAAAAAATGGGAGAAGGAAACGGATATTCCGCAAATTTTCAACGGTTCGAAATTAAATACGCGCGGATACCGACGCACGAGAAATACACGGCAGATTATATATACATATATATATAAAAAAAAAATATATATATATATATTTATAATGGACGGTGTGAATTGATTATTTGGTTCGGATTTCGTTTCAACTTAACCCACGCAAAAATTGCTCATGCAGGAAAACTAATTAATTTTAACAAAACGTTTGATTAAAACGTATATTACTAGAGAGGATTGCCGGTTAAATCGATTTCCAAAATATATCCCGCGCGCTCGTGTGTTTCAAGGTAGCGCTCGCAACAACCCGTGTCATTCGTTCACCTTTTTTTTTCCCCTCTTCTTTTATTTCTTTTTTCAATTGTTTAAGCTCTCCGTATCTCCGTGACGATTGAAACAAAGGGCCGGATCGATCTTCTTGTTTTCGTTTCGACTCGCGTTTGTTCTCGCGGAAATACACGTGGAAATTTCGACGGAAGGAGAAGAGAAGGAAACAGTCGAAGGGCCGACGAACAACGATATCTCTGTTAATAAAAGTTCCCGCGGTATTACGACGTTACGACGGATATTACTGACAGGTCGGTAGCCGAAGGATCGTCGGAATTTTTTAATCGGTCACGATAAGTCACGGCAAGATTGCTGACAATATCCGTGAACGTGGATGGGTTACTCCATTCTTTACTATCCCCTGCCCCTCTTCTGGAACGCTCTCCTCGAATTTACGGTACGAGTGGGTGTCGCGCGTAAATCTTCGGCCGACGCGCGGGTCGCGGGAAATTGGAAAAACGGATCCGCGATTGGTGATTCATCCGGGCCGAGCGTGCATCGATGCATATTTTAATGACGAATGAAAGGACGCGATCGTTGCTGGCTCCGCGACAAATTCATCCACCACCACTCTGTTCTCTATCCACGCGCATCCGCCGATGCACCGTATTTTTCTTTTATCATCCCTCATTTTTATTTTCACCCTGGTGATTCTCCTTTTTTCCCTCTCACTCTCTCTCTCTTTCTCTCTTTCTGTCTCTCTCTCTCTCTCTCTCTCTCGCAAATTTCGCCTTCCATTGAGCTTCGCTCATTTGCACCTAAATCAGCTTTCGTTTGAATAACGTTGATAAAAGACGGCGGCGGTGGGGCCGGTGGTGCGCGCCGGTGTTTGGGATCGATTTGTTCCTTTCGAGGAAGCTTCGTTCCTTCGCCGTCGCCCCGATTGAAAGCAGAAAAAATAGGTAGAGAACGCGGAAGAAACTCGCGCGGGTTCGCGTGCGACGCGTGAACGGAATCGGCGGAATTATTTGACAATAGCGAGCGTTAACGTTGTTTTTCGCAAACGAGGGAAAATACGCAATTACACGGAAATTGCGCGCGAAATGGTTGCCCATAGAAATTCGGTACCGACGCGCCGCGCCGCGAGCGTTTTCGACCAGGAGAGAGAGAAATGGGAATTAAATTTTCAAGGATCGTTATTGCGGCTGACGATCGTCGCAGATTTCCACCGCCGCCCCGCGTGCAATCTGCTTTGGCTCGGCTCGTTCGTTCGTTCGTTTATTCGTTCGTTCGTTCGTTCGTTCGTCTCTTCCTCCGTTAAACGGAAATAAACCGCAAACAACAAGCTTGTCTTCTGATCCGGTTACGCCGGATGCGTAAACTCCGACGCCCCCCCCCCCCCTCCCACCTCCACCCGCGGAGTGGAAGACGATAAATTCGTTAACACGGTCATTTACATGGGGAGAGCACCGGTAATACTGTGAATCGCCGATCGAGTACATATCCTAGCCACTGTTCCATGCCGGCTTATTGTCAGCGTGGTACGCTCGAGTTAATCGATAACTGAGCGAACCGGTGTTCAGAGAGCATCTCTAATATTCCTATTGTCTTTGAACAGACGTCTCTGGTTGGTCGTCGGTGCACCGGCTTTCTATAGGGGAAGAGAAAAGACAAGGTCGGAAGTGGGAAGTTGGCATCCAAAGTTAGTCTCGTCTAATTTCGCGTCCGTATCGTTGTGTTAGGAACGACGTTGCCGGAAGGTGAGGAGGAGGGAGGAAGAGAGAATATGAGAGAGAGAGAGAGAGAGAGTGAGCGAGTCAGGGCAGGAGGGAACCACCGTTTCTCCCTCCTTCGTGTAGATTTATCTGTGTACGGCCATATAATATAATACAACTCGATACCCGTCTTAGTCTAAGTTTCTAGCCGCATAGCGTGCTCATGATTAATCCCAGTTACGTTAGGGGAGAGAGAGAGAGAGAGAGAGGAGGAGGAGTCGTGAAATCACCGCGTGGCTTCGCTCCAACTTCCGTTCGTATATTGGTGGAAGAAGCGATACAGAGAGACGCGAGACGGGGATGCAACCGTCACGTTGGTAAACTTCCAAGTTTACGACGAATCTGGTTGCCGACATTAGTTGCATGATGTCGCGATTAACCGTTGCAATAAGCGCCTATTTGCGTCGGAGGAGCGGACAATTTCGAGGATGCGGAATTGAATAACGAGCAGCGTCGGCGGAACGGCGACGGTTATTTCGACGGTTTACGAGAGCCGGAATACTGGAGCTTGTTTGCTGTTCTTTGTCTCACCTTCTTGTGGAATAAAAACGCTCGATCGTTCACGAACGCGAAGTGCCGTTCCTTATCGTCGTACAATTTTTAATCGTTGACCGACCAACGGCGACCGGCCGTTTCGAGCGGCGTAACAAAGGTACACCGAATTAATCTCAATCTCGTAAGGGGGAGGGTTAATCGAGTAGCGTCGAGAATGGAAAGATCCCCGAGTTAGGAAGTGGCGTTTCGCAAACGGCGAGCAAACTTGTCGCCCGTAATCTCGAGATTGCGAAGTGGCGGGCGGCGGGGAAATGCGGGGGAGAAAGAAAAGGAGGAGGATGGAGAAACTCCTCCGGGCCGAAGGAAAACGGTCGGGACGAGCCGGGAAAGAAAGTGGAACGGCAGCAGAAGTCTATCCGTAGGAACGTGCGACTAAATGAAAGGAATGTAAATCATAAAAAGTTACGAGCTTTTAAATCTCCTACAAGGTGGCGCACGTTCGCTTTAATTACCTTACATCTCTCATTCCTCCCCTTGGCCCCCGTCGTCGGGGGGTGGTTGAACCTCGTGCCGCCCGGCCCCTTCGAGAGAACGCCGGACAGAGTCGGGGCGCATTCCTCCCTTTTCATTCCGTCCCGATTCAAACTGTGGCCCTCTCCTTCTTCCACCTCTCATTTGCATTCCGTGAAAACGAGTATCTCCTTCTCGCTGCCCTTCTCCCTCCCTCTCTCGGTCTCTGCTTATCCTGGCTATCTCGTTCCCCCGCTTTGCCATCTGCCGGGAGCTTTCTCTCACTCACAGAAATTTCTCTACCGCGAATAGATCACCTTCAGGGTCGTACGCTCTTGGGGATAATTAGCTACGTGGCCGTGGAGCACTCACGTCCTGATATGCGGTGTGTACTATAGAGGAAAAGGAAGAGGAAGAAGAGGCAGGACGCGGCCAGGCAGCAGGCTGAAACGGACACGGCGAAACCATGGTTTGCACAGGGGCAGGGAGCGGTGGGTGGGAAACCAGAAGAGAGACAGACATCACGCGAAAAACCGTACACGTTCCAGGGTACGTTATTAACGCCACCGTCAAGGGATTTGCTCGCAAATGTTGCGCAACGAAGATATGCAATCTGCCTAGACAGGACAGCACGTGGAGGATTTGCCTTCTAAGTGATCGTGAGATAAGTGAATCGGTCCTTTCCATCACTGTGTCTCCCACGGTGAAGGAGCTGCCTCCGAGATGCAGGCGCGAACGGCGTTTCCACGTGCCTCTTTCCGGCTATCCGGAAAGCCCGGTCGTTTTCAAACACGAATCGCCCCTCGATTATTAGTCAGATCTGGTATAATTACGAAATTGGCGTTTCTTAAAGTGACGATGGAAAAGAACGAGAACCAAAGAGGGAGAGAGAGAGAGAGAGAGAGAGAGAGAGAGAGTCGAAGATACGCTGTTGAAATTGGCAACGACGACACGAAGCTAATCACTATGAAAGGTTATTTGAACACCGCTCGTTTAGTGGGGTTAATTAACGATGTTTGGTGAGGTCGTTCGGAGTACTCGCGTCCAGTAAACTCTCTCTCTCTCTCTCTCTCTCTCTCTCTCTCGCTCGCTCGCTTCCCTTGCCTCTTGGAGCTTGCGAAACCCTGAGGGACTCGGAAGCCACCCTTGTTTATGTTACGAGGGATGTTCGAGAGGCTAGTATTGCCCGTGTCCCCAATCGAATATCTTCGAAATTTCATGACGTTACGTCGCTTACTTGCAAACTCGACGCACAACTCTGATCGTCTCCCGAAATTTCGTTTTGATTTACACAGTGTTCGCAAGTCGATCCCTATCCTCTGCCCGTTTCACGCGAACGTCGAAGAACAGAGGACACAGAGAAATATTTCGAGGAAGAAATTTCGGGACGAAATCTCTTCGTAGCGACGTTTGCGAATTCTTACTCACGCGAAACAGCTCGGTGGGACAGCTCGTACGGCTGGGTAATACGTGTAATATATACATATAAAGCGTTTGTAATACGTTGCGGAAAGGGTGGAGCGAGCGTCGAGCTGGATGGGACATACGTCATAAAGTGACAGGCGGAACAAATGGAATCTGAACCAGCAATCCTCCGGTGTAAACTGCTTATGTATTGAAATCTGCTAAACGTCACATACCGATGATCTAATAACATCGTAAGTATTAAACCATATACCGTGGCTGTCGAGTTTTGTCAGTTGTTCATCGATTCCCGGTGTACATCACCGAACCGTGACGAGTTTTCCTGGAAGTGAACGGCCTCGTACGTTTCGCGATCCACGCATCAAAGTAATTTTCTTTGAAATCCGACGGGAAGTATAACGCCGTCGCTTGGTTTTGTGGATTTCATACGCGAACTACAAATATCTCTATCGTTGACCCGATGCAAAACGCTCTTGCAGGAACAGTCGAAGTCCACGAGATACAAAAAGTGTGAGTCTTTCGAACATGGTGTTTCGTAGCGTAGAGCCGAACTTCGTCGACTGTTTCTTTTTTCTGTAGAGGCGCTAAGAAGGTCGATTGTTAGAGAACGCGAGCGAAATCGCAAAGGGCGAAATCAAAGTGGCAGTTCGGCCGGAAGTGACCTGGTTCTTCGATCTTTTTCGTATGTAGGTTATCCGAGGCAAAACCTAACCAGACGTGTGTGTGTGTGTGTGTGTGTGTGTGTTCCGGTGGCTATATTATTCAATCTTCAATCGCAGTGTCTTTGGATGCGCTCGTATCCGGCTCGTATACCGCGTATTCTGGACTTTGCTCCGTTTCCGTCCTCGATGGCACGGTTCCGCAACTGTATCGGGCAAACGACGAAAGGAAACGCGTCCCGTGGATATCTCGCGGTAATATCGAGTGGCTCGTACTCTCTCGGAACATCGAAAAAGTTTTAATGCGAATGTTTTAAAATTCCCGATGAGAGGTCATGTCTGCAGATATAAAGGGGACCGGCACGAAGAAATAACGTGCTCTCATTTTCGTGCTGGTCGTTAATTGAAAAATTAGACGAGCCGTTGTAAAATACAGAATCGTTTCGCTGTACGCTGTAAATTTAATAACGAGACGACTGGACAGTTCCAACACAGTTTGAACACAGTTCAAGTAAGTCCATCTTGTTGCACGCAAACTCCAATGCAAGATACGTCATATTTATTCATTTCCCGCATCAGTGGGTGGTTTTTCGAACCCCAAGGGATATATACAGTGATACATGATCGACACCAGTCCTTGACAGTTTACCGTGGATCGTAACAAAAAAATATTTAACCAGAATATAGACATTCAGAAATAGAATTATTCACTCGGTGGTAAAGTCTTATCTCTGGATCTCTGATCTTTCGGGTCTAGATCTACTTACTTGGCGCATTCTATACACTTGGCCCGCTAGATTGCAGGATCGAGATTGGATCCGTCGATTGTCGTAAGGATACCAGGAAGGAAGGTGAAGCAGAAGTGAAGAAGAAAGAAAAAGGAGGAAAGCGTAGAACTGGAGGTTATCTTTGATCCAGCTGATTCCGGCGTTCAAACAGGGATTTCTAATTAAAATTTTTCTAATATTACACCCGTTGTCTCTCTCTCTCTCTCTCTCTCTCTGTTACGCCGCACAATCCTCCAGGGTGGGATATAGAAAGTTGCCTCGTTTCTTTCGCGGAAGTTGGCGCGAGGCGAAGTAAAGCAGCTCCCTCGACATCGATCCGGGATCAAACAATCGTCGCGAATTAGCAGCGAGCACGTCGGGGAACAGCGTTCGCGCGGAGACAATGGATCGCGGAAAGCGTGGCGCGGCCGCGGAAAAATATGTAACTTGTTGACAGAAGGCCGATCCCTCCGGGTCGGAATGCTATTATGCAGTCAAATGAGATTGTGGCATATGCATGAGCCCGTTCCTCTAGGTCTCCCTTCGTACCCTCATGGCCCTTTGCCTCGATTTCACCCTACGCGTTCACTCTCTCGTTGCCATCAACCGTGCTCCTCGCCCTCGCTCTCCTTTGTCCCCTCTGTCTATCCCCTTTTGCCGGTCGTTTGCGGACTGGATTCAGACTTGCCACCCGCCGCGACGCGAACTCTTAACGACGCACTCAGGTATCGTTAGGACCCCGGCGTCGTCGATCCATCCTCCCTGCTTCGAAACGCTCCCAAGTTCGACCTAATTTAAGTTCCGCGCCAGTTCGAACCGAGGTTGCGACATGCGGCCAATTCATTACCATCGGCAACGAATCGTTGGAGCGCAGCAGTCTTGGAACGTGGGACTCGTGTCGCTTAGAATTAGGAAAGGAGGGTTCCAAGGTTGTCGGCTCCAAGTGCTGTGCGGAAACGCAGCCGGAGGATTTCTAGCTCCGATTTTATTTAAATCGTGTCTGTTGGAATAGAAAGAGAGAGGAGCACGCGTATCTTACATTTAACCGCGAATGTTTGACTCGGTTTGAATGACCGGAAACATCGAAACGGCGAGTCTTTATGTCGAAGGGCAACGATATGGGATATGCTTGTGTTAGAGCGATGGCGTGACTCCACGGATTTCATGTGTTCTTTTCAGTTCCTGTTTCGAGTTCCTTTCCGATCGAGCCGTAGAACAGTCACCACGTGTCGCGTATCCATATTCGTTTTATTTTTAATCGTATTGTATAATGTATTTCATCATTCTCACTGCATGCGCGAGTACTCGTTCTTTTAGAATATTAACAAACATATTTTTTATTATAAGGAAACAATTTTTCAACACTTTATTGGTGGAAAATCATTCGTCCTTCCACGCAAGTTTCAAAAAACGATTTGAAACTTTCAGTTCGTCTCTGCCTTCGGTTTGTTTCGACTGCTAAAAAGTGGAGCTGTCTCACTTCGCGACTGTGTTTCTTCGGTTCTCGATAATTCTCGTAGAATTAGATCTAACCACGTCTGTCCTTGCGTTTGATACGATACGAGCTAGATGGATGGTTTTATTGGCGAGTGTGGTATATTCTCCCTCAGTTGGAATTTTTCCGTTTAATAACAATTCCGGAACTTGTAGAATTTAATGCGTCTAGGTTCTCGCTCAACTCGTTCCTGCGTTCTTTTCGAATCAGTCCTCTCGAAACTGATCAACGGGCAAAATCGACGGATCCAATCGGTTTCTCGCTTTCCTCGAGACGCACCGTTGCGGGAACACGGGCAAGCCGTGATTTATAAGACACGTAGTGGTACGGGAACCGTCCAGGAACGACGTTCGAGGGCGCGAGAGGAGAATCACATTTGCGTATATGCGTTCGGCAAGCAAGATACCGGGGATGGGCAGAGGGAAAGAGAGAAAGAGAGAGAGACAGAGAGAGAGAGAGAGAGAAGAGACTTGTCACCTCGCGGTTTCATTACGGCGATGTATCATTGCAACAGACTTACGTTTCCCAACCGGATGCGCGTACACGTGTGTACATCGGTATTCGCCAACGTTGCTTTATATTTATACGCCGCGGGCCTTGATAATTCATGGAATTTTCAATGCGCAGCGGTGAGAGACAAACGACTTGCTCCGGCGGAAAGTCGCCCGGTTTTAACATTCCCCGATATCCGAGCCGATTTATATTAATATCCTCAGCGAGATTGCTACATTTATCAGGAAAGTGTCAGCCCGTTATCGAAAGTAAGAGTAATTAGCGTCTCAATGACAGTGTTGCAGACTCGGGCGCCACGTATAGACGTCATTATCGAATTTACATCGATCTGCGCGATCCGAATACGCGAATTCAATGCTCGACCCTCGCCCCAGATATATATATATATAGAGAGAGAGAGAATCTATATATATATATATATATATATAGAGAGAGAGAGAGAGAGAGAGAATTCAATTGCGCGGTTTAGCTTCAATTACGCTCGATAAGAGCACGATCCTTGCGCTCTTATTCGGCAGATGTATTTCAATGACGGTCACGAGGCCGTGCATTCGGATATCGCATTAAGGATATTTGTCCAATTACTCTCACAATCAGCTCAGTTTCTGTTTGTTCACGTTTCTGTCACGTGAAGTTACCAGTTTCTCCGTTAGACATTCGAGAACTTTTTTCATCGAGCTAAACAGCGGCAACAAGATTAAACGTTATTTTAGAATTTTTCCCCCCGAGATACTTAACACTTTATCTACCGCTCATGATGGAAGTTGCCGGTCGTTAACGATCGACTCAGTTCGGCGCGGTTTCGTCGCAAATACCGGGCTGGTTTTGTCTAACCGAGCGAGAATGTATGTGCCTATTTATCAAACTGTTGAGATCAATATAATTGTAAACTAATATTCGTGTAACACGTTGAACTTAATGGTACTCTTTACGAAATGAATTGATTCTTTTAATATTTCTTTAAAGTGTGATATTTGTTCGCTAATCATCCTTATGTAACAGAATATTACAAAAATTACATGTGCTCTGCTTATTATTTTGTTTTTTCGATGCACATATTCTACATTGTCTTTGAAGAGTTTTGCATTTCTCGCTATGTCACGATTCTTACAAGTTTATGATTCTGTATACCTGACAGCCTCTGTGAATGATCGAATGTTCTACTCGTAGGCTCAGAAATATTATACTGTATTATCAGAAGTGATCCATTTGACCGGTAAACGTCGACTACTGAAAGTAGGTAATTAATTAGTAAGCTGTCGATCGATAACCACGTTCGTTGACGATCAAAAAGCCGATTATTATTAATGTTAATCTGCTAGCAGTTGATAAACGTTAACATAAAAAAACCGATTAATAGACTTCCGGTAGATAAAGTGTTAATCCCTAGAGAAACGCGCCGCTTGGAAATCGAAAATTGCGACCAGCCGCCGCGTGTCTTTGTTTGCGGTAATGCTGGCAATTTTGGGAATTTCTCGGCGAATTTCTGGGGAAGGGAGCGTGCAAGCAGAACGTTGCAGAGCAAGAAGTTGGTCAGAGATTCCGTAACCGTGGCCGACACGATGCAGCTCAGAATTACCCGGAGTCTAAAGTCCTCGAGAGCCAAGGCGATGCGTCTTTAGTATCCGTTGGCCAACCTGCGTCCCTCTTGCACGCGATTCGTTCGATCGGCGATTCGTACGAGATCTATTCTTGCTGTTGCTTCGAGACTCGCGCGAAGTTTAAAACTGTCACTCGTGCCAGTCAGAACTAAAAATGAAAAAAAGGCGAAACGCGATACGCAAAACAAAAAAAAAAAAAAAAAGAACGAAAAATTTTACGGAATTGTTCGGCCCGTCGGCAAACATATTCGTTCGAGCGCGCAGTCGTACAGGACAAAAAAATTCATATTATCGAAATGCGTAACTGCGTAAAGGTGGAACAACACGGTGTATTTACAGCAAAATGATTCGCATTTAATTAATTGCTTTGCGATGTTACAATGGAATTCAAAAGCGGAAAATTGTCCATTTACGTAATGAACGTATTTTATCATCGTACAATGTTTCTGATACATGGTTTAAAAGGCTATTTATCGTACGTTCCTTTCCTCTCTCTCTGTCTCTCTCTCTGTTCATTTTCCCGATCGCAACAAGTACCGTGTCGGCTGTTCAGATGATTGACAAATTCACCGGCTTTTAAATAGAACCGATCGATCGATCCTTTTTTCTCCTTTTTACGCCGAAGCGACGAGACCAAACGACAATCGTACCGAAGAACAAAGTGCGACAGACTCGCACAGCGGCCCGATCGAACGTGCTGTCGGAACTTGGAATCGGAGACGTCCGTTCGCTCGTGATCGTTCGCGTGAACGAATATTTGACACGCTGTAACGGGAGGGAAAAACTCCGGGGCGGCGATGTTTAATCAATACACGCGATCGAGGTTGATTGCGCGTCGTTCGTTGTGCGTTACACGGTGAAATAGCGGCGCATTTTCGTCGGTCGTTTACAAATTGATTCGCGCGCCAGACAAATAGAGGCGCGCGTCGTTTATTCCCTTTCGCGATTTACCGCTTTCGGCACGCGGCCGCACCCCTGGCAGCGAGTTTTCCATCAGATGGGAATACATTACGCCGCGAGTTCGTCTAATCAGAAATGAGCCGACGAAAGTACGAATCTCAAGAGAGAGGAAACCACTAGATCTATGAGAGAGAGAGAGAGAGAGAGAGAGAGAGAGAGAGAGAATAGTCCGAGACCAGTTTGTATACGATAGCGCGTATAAGAGAGTGAAAGAGGGGATTGGTTTGGGATTCTAACCGAAGAGAATACCAATAGAGGTTTAACCGGCGCGAGCTATCCAGGCTAGTAAATTTATGGTCAGCGTCCAAGTGTTATTATGTCGACTGTTCGATCGTACAACAGGCGAATATAGACTGCGACGAAATTTACGGTGGCTGGTGAATACACAGGTACCATTGTTTCTCTCCATCCTGGAGCTTTCTCGTTTCTCTTTCCTGCTATTTTTATCATATTCTTCCGTCGCGTCGCGATCGGCAGCGAACGATCGTTGCCTCTACGAAAGTTGGATGGATCGAGATGGATGGATCCGTCGGGAATAGAAAAGGACTCCTCTTTCCCCCCCTCGATTCTTCGCCACTCTTTTCGGCTGTAATTTACGCGATTCGGCAAAAAACAAGGGACTCACAGAATCCATTCCGAATTTCCATTATTTGCGAGACTTTCACGAACGAATCGATTAAGCAACAACGACGAAGAAGAATCGGATACCGGATATGAGTACGATACGAAACGACGATCCTCCCCCGTCGCTGTTTTATTCGCGCAATAAACGATTCGTCGAAATCCACGAGGCAGGAGTTTGCGAAGTCACGACAGAGAAAATACGAGAAATGGGGGATGGGGAAGAAGCTGAATCATCTCGGAGGAGTCGAGTCATTTCGTGCACACGGGATCTTCGAGTCTGCGAGCTAGGACGAACGCGAACGATATACATATCGATACGCGAGTTTACATCGCGATCTGCAAACGATGTGCATCACTTATGCATGTTCCGTCTCTTTGATTTGCTTCCGGCCGTCACTCGCTTTCACCACCCACCATCCGACCGTCGCGTCTACTCACCACCAGCATCATGCGAATTTCCCTTGGTTAAGAAACAGTTTTTCTCCGCGCATCGTGGAGAAAATACGTCGCGGAATACGGGAGTATTAGCCCGGTGGTGCACGAACGACGGCCGGGATTTCGATTAATAAGCGATATCCGAGAGGCGGATTAAAGATCGATAGTTCATAAATAAATAATCAAAGCGTTACGCGCGGCAAGCTACGCGTTCACCAAAGCCCGGGAATTCTATTATTTTCCATTTTATAAGGGGCGTATACGCTGGATCGTGGAGCGCGAATGATAAACGTACACTCGTGTATCATCGACTTTATTGGAGCGGCTTGATTTTTTCGCCGGTCGTTTTTGCCGCGTGTTCCTTTTCCTTTTCTCTTCTTTTGCGGACGATGTTCCTTGAAATATTTCACCCCGCGCCGCGCTTTGATATCGGCGCTCGAGTTTCTCGAAATGAGAAGAAATTCTCGCGACCTCTCCGCTCCCTTTTAAGTACTTTTTCTCTTCTCTCTCTCTCTCTCTCTCTCTCTCTCTCTCTCTACAAAGATGAAGCAAGTTGAAAAAAGTACACGCTTTTAGAACTGGACGGACTGGGAGAAATTCGCTCGCGAAGGTTTTTAACTCGAAGAAAAAACAAGCCGACGGGCGGGAATACGGGACGGGATAAAAAGCGCGGGTAAATTGACTCTATTAAACGAAAGTCCGGCGAGGCAGGGGGAGGGGGCATGGGGAAATTGATTTTAACGAACGTTTCGACACGACTCGCGGCTGCTGTGATTTGTCGCGACATCCTGCCGGGGGCTGCCGCTGAAAGAAAACGCTGCACACGCGCGAACGTGTGCAAAACACGCGGGCTGCGACGATAAATTAGGCGGTTGAATAATATATACGGACTCGTAAAGTAATAAAGCGGTATCGGTGTCGTGTCGGTCCGCTGCCAGTCGATTCCGTGAAAATCGATTATCGATATATCGCCTCGTTCAACCCTCCCTTCTCCCCTCGATCTCTCCGTTCCTCTTTGTCACTGTTCTCTCCCCTATCTTCGCGACGATATCCCGTTCGATCTCTCTGCCCTTTCATATACCGACACACGCACGTGCACCCATGTCTAAATCAACAGAACGATAATAGCGGTGGCAGAGTAAGGTTAGGACGTAAGTTGGCACGGGGCTAGATGCACCGAGGACGTCCCGGTATTTCGCACGTCGCAAAAGTACGCAAAAGTTTACTGCTGATGGAGCGGCGCATTCTTCGATTCCAGCTTTACGGTCAAACGACGAAGCGGCAACGGCACTACTCCGGGCTCTCGAGATCGTCGCCGTCGCCCCGTGCTCGCGCGCGTTTGCCATTTCTCGAATACTGCCATTCTTCTCGTGCCGTGTTCGCGTCATCCCTCCCCCTACAAACTCAGTTTCATGATATTCCAATACACGAAACAAACTGAAAGGAATCGAGACATTTTTCACCCGGGAAGAACTACGCCGCTGCGTTATTCTTCCCTTCACCCTCTCAGCTACACTCCTATGACTTATCCGTTGGCTTACACGACGTTTCATCTGGCCAGCGTCCGGTTTCCACGGATCTTTGTGAATGCCGGTAATAGCGTCCCGAACGATCGACGAAAATCGCCGTTGTACAAGGTTGTATCGTTCGATTTCATTAACCCTTTCGCTACAATAGTCTACCGGAGCGCCACGACCCACGTCGAAACTATACACGTTGATGTCGAATCACTTTCTGTTTTCTGGTGACATTTTGACGCCCCTTGAAGGGCCTAGAAACATAAATTTTAAATTATGTTAAATTATGTTTAAATTTTAAATAATGCTAATAGTGAGAGTCTTACCTACTTTCGGTATTTTCCAGACTGCAATAGATTAAGAGAGACATTTTATTAAAATAATTTCTCGTTCGTATAAGTATTCCACTGTGAGTCATTTGTCATCAAAAAGTCTCGGTGCCTAAAGCGTACTATGCACTCGTCCAAAGTGTATTTTTAATACATGATTACTCCAATACGTCAACGTACGTCGTGTATATTCTGCGCTCGTAACAAATGGATTGAATTCGAGACGAATCGCATCAATGACTTAAGCGCTGCTTCTCTAAATAAACGCAGCTCCGATTCCCCGGTATGGGACAATTTCCCCAACGACGATCGCCGGCATTGAGGCCAGATTGTTTTCCAAATAGGTCCGCCGTTACGATTCGGCGTGTTTTAAAGGGCCGATAAGTGCAGCTCGTGTAATCGTTAATTTTATCGATGTTGCCGCGTAATCGACGCGACGGGGTAAGCTGGCGCCAGCTTGGCAATAATTCGACGATGTAAACCGGGCCATCGTGCCAGCAACCCTCGTGGCAACCGTCGTGGCCGCGAGTACAGCGTCGATTTTCCACCAAGTCGCGACCGTGCGCCCGGTAAAATATTAAAACGGTGACAGCGGGGGTCGCGCGAGGTAGGCCATGTAACCGAGCCATTAG
This sequence comes from Frieseomelitta varia, assembly GCF_011392965.1. Classification (NCBI taxonomy): domain Eukaryota; kingdom Metazoa; phylum Arthropoda; class Insecta; order Hymenoptera; family Apidae; genus Frieseomelitta; species Frieseomelitta varia. Next base: position 213,648 of record NW_025110284.1, on the reverse strand, counting down.
CAGCTGGGGAAACGATGAGCGCCACAACGCACGTACAATACTTGCCAACTCTGTGTAACGTTAACCTTCTCGCTACGGTCTTGTGCAAGCGAATGCGGTACTGAGCAATCCCAACGCGCTTATTTCTACCAAAGTTAAAAATTATTGCAACGAGCGATTTTATTGAGCGATTGAAATCGCTGGTAGTACGCAGCAAGCATCAGACGTTGGCTGACTATAGTCGGTAGTATTTAACTTAATCGTTGGGTAAATATAGTCATCGATGATACAGAGGGTGATATAGTCACGTACGTGATATACTCGCCAATCAGTCAGTTAAACGTCCAAGTAATAAATTTTGTCCAAGACTTTCTTCGGGAATTTGTTTGGATTGGAACGATCGCGGAGAGAAACAGAAGACTAATTATTCGTTCGTCGTGCGTTCGATTACGGAGAAGACGGGACGCGGAATATGCTTCTTCGGTATTTTTCATGCGGAAGCTCGGCGACCGCGGCGAAGATAACTGTCGTTCGGTTTTTACGACGCGGCCAATTGATTTCGAAACGGCGGGCCGCCGTTTTTTCCTCGCCGGAAGCGACGCGCGGCCAACTTTTCACTCCCGTTATTTTATTTATCCCCGATTACGCGGCCATCGCGGCGTTATATTTATGAATTTAATATCGAGCCGCCGTTACACGCGGAATAAAAATAAAACGTCGCGGGAGAGAGAGAGAGAGAGAGAGAGAGAGAGGGGGAGAGAAAGAGAGAGTGCAACAACCGGGCCGAAACGACGGTGGGCGGAACAACGGGTTCAGGACCGCGCGCGAGGGTGAAAGAGGGAAAGAAAAATAGACGATAAAAGTAACGAACGATAACCGCCGTCCAGTTTGAACGATTCGGACGGACGACGTGACCGCGCACATCGCCGCTCTCCGCGCGTAAACTTAAAAATTTCAACGTGTTTCCGAATTCCATAGTTCCATTCACAGTTTAGAATAGCTGGATCCGACGACGGTGGGGGGGATCTGCTCTGGTCTCTGGCTTTTCCAAGCTCCGGTCGATAGTTTTGCTTTGGTTCTCTCTCGTTCTCATTCCGTTTTCTATAAAATAATTCACGAGATTGCGCGATTGTAATTTTCGTGTCTGTCTAAATTTCGTTGACCGGTGGACGTCGTACTCGATAGATAGACGGATGATCGAGCCGATCCGATCGTAGCGTCCCTTCCGCCTATCGATCATCCGGGCAAAAAAAAAAAAAAAGGAAGAAAGCGATCGCTGGCGAAGACCGATAGGCGTTAAATGTACGATTAAATCGAAACCAATGCCTGGATCGATTAAACGGAGAAGAACTAATTGAACCCGGGACACCGGGCCTGCAGTGCAGCAGATCGAGCAGTAGGTCTATTTAACTTGGCTGGATAATAGATTATTAAGCGGCCGGTTCCCTTAGAAAATTCGTCCTCCCCCGTTGACCAGTGAAACGTATAACTCAAACGTTCCCGTGGCGCGGAGGGTTTTCCATTTTCGCGCGAAACTCGCTAAAAAATCGGGAGAACGTGACGCGACACGCGATTTTAGCAATGAGACGACAAATCGACCGCGCGAATTAACCATTCGCGCAGGCAGAGTTCGATTTCTTCCCGTGCGCTCGAAGAAAGGAAGCTTCTCTCTCCAACAGCGAGTTTCTCTCTCCACGCTCGAGTATTTGTTATCCTTTTATTAACATCGTCGGTATTTATTTATTTTTTTATTCTGATGGCTCGAAGGGTGCGGTGTAAAAACGTTCCGTTTAATAACGGCATCGTCCGCGAGTATCAAGTGCATTCCACCAACTTCTGATAAATATTTTATGAGACCTGATGGAAGCCGGGAGAGGGAGGTGGCGAACAATCCGATTCGGCAGCTCGTGAAGAAATTGAACGCGCGGCGGAAAGGAACGTCGGGAGTGTCGCTTGGAAATTCCTTAAATATTCGTCTACGGAGAACGCTCCGGCCGGGGTGTTCGACCGTCGGGTCCCCTAATTGCGAAACATTAATCCCTCTGTTCCAATTCCTTATGTCGTGACGGGAAAAGGGAAAGGACGGGCACGGTGTTCCCGTTGGGAATCTGTTTCTCGAGACTTGCGACCTGGAACGTACGATTCTCCAAGTGGTATGATCTCTCTGGGACGCGTCTGGGATGTGTGTGTTGTATGTGTGTGTGTGTGTGTGTGTGTGTGTGTGTACGGTGGAATGTGCGCGCCCGCGGAGAGTAACGGTCGAAGTTGTTCGAGAGACAAAGACGAAGCGCGGGTGAATCCGCTCACGTAGCCGTACACGGCGAAAAAGATAGAAACGTGGAAACGATCGTGGCAAGAAGGGGCAACGATTGCCGTGCTCGTCTTCGGCATTCCTGCCGGTTTGAAATTAACTATCAAAACGTGCTCTTCCTGCTCTTTTATCTCGCAGCTAAATACCTCGCCGTTTCGTTATTAATAACGAGGGCAACGGCATACTAAAAGTACGTGCACTATCTCAAAGTGAAATTCATGGAATCGCTTTCGTAATAAATTCTCCACCGGTGTAATCTCGCGTATTTAATATTGCACCCTTCGTAGAACGAATGCTTGGCGCTGTTAATTGAACGAACGTGTGCATGTATGAGTGCATGTGCGCGCGTGTGTGTGTGTGTGTACGTAACTGTAGCGCTCGCGTACACGCGTGCACGTCGTGTTACAGATTCTCTTGCACCTGTCGTCGTCGTCGTGCGTCTTTTTCGATTACGTCGCGTTCTCACTCGTTAAGTCGAACACACGCACAGCCCGTACTCGAAACAATTACGTGTACAATACGTGTCTGACAGCTGTTTTTCTTGTCTTTGTTTGCTTTCTCCAACCAGTTGCGACTCGCACAAACGCCCCTTTGGATGTAAGGGACCGATTCTTAGCGTGTAACTCGATACCTCGTGCGTGAGCTTGAGGAACGGGACCCCGGGACGAGGACAGCCGCTTAATCCGTTTAACCCGGCTTACGAGAATACGACTGGTTATCGTGAAACCCCCTTCTCACTTCGCATTACTTATACCGCTATCCAGCCGGTTTTGAATATTCGCTACCAACCGTCTAACTTCCGGTCGGAAGGAGGGAACGACGAGGAACAAGGTAACACGACTCCATGTTCTTTTATCGATCAACATCCTCTTCACTAGATAGCGCAGCGCACACGCACCATAGAAATAGCCAGACCGCCTTGAATAATGCAATCCCCGAAATTTCTATACCACCAACGCGACGCATGACCACCCACGATTCTTTCACGTCTCACCTTTTCACCAAGCACGCGTGTTTATAATCGCTGTCCGAATATTTTCATCTTTAACTTGTAGTTTTGAGAACGACTGGCCGTCGCAGAAATTTACCGACATTCGTAGCTTGTTTCCTTTCGAAGGAAAATCCCCAAATTTCGAGAAGGTTCAAAAGCGTACATCGTACGTGCTCAAAGTCCAAAGTATTCATTAACCATCGACAAAAATGGAAAAAGTTAATGAAAATTGTGGACAACGTCAAAAGGCAAAGAGAGGTAAAGAGAGAGAGAGAGAGAGAGAGAGAGAGCGGACGTTGAAAAGCGGCTTAGAACGATCGTTTCTCGCAGCGAAACGGTAACAGAGATCGCGATCCGTGCGTCAAACGCGCATTAAACGTTGCAACAAATAACTTCACCGGACCGGATACGTACGTACATTCGCTCCGGGTATTTCAAGGGGCTTAATACAGGTAGTACAATTTAATACGTGTTTCCGACGCGATTAGCGTTCTCCCCGTAATTATTATTAGAGCCAATACGTGATCCAACGCGCTGCTGGCTGTTTAATGCAAATGGCCGTCGGTCCAATATCACCGCGGCAGAAGGGGGAGTGGTTGGTTGATGGAAGGGAGGGTTGGAAGGTAAAACGTTAGGCTTCTTTGACCGTCAAAGAGCCCTGGAATTCCAGAGTCCAGCCAGGAGGGACAGGGGCGACGCCAGGAATTCTATGGGGGAGGGGGTGGTAGGGGGTGGAGAGGTGAGCGATTCGATCGGTCGTGGACCGGAGATCCACAGGTTCAGGTGTCGTAAAGCTTGGTGCTTGCAAGCCCGTAAGATAGGCATTAGCATGCATAGGTTGGTGCGACGCATTTAGCAAACTCATCCCACCGGGTCGGCGCGCGCGCTATTCCCGTCTCGGGTCTCTTGGTCCTCTCTCTGTACGGAGGGTTGTTGCCTGGCCGACTTCTCGGCTGCACACACAAACCTGCCACGGGTAGGTAAGTTCGCCGGAACGACGACGAAAGGAGAACGAAGTCGCAGCGATGAGTCGTAGCGCTCTCTCTCTCTCTCTCTCTCTCTCTCTCTCTCTCTTTCAGGCTTTCCTTGCTTTTTGTCCTTGGCCGGAGTTGGCTGGTTACTCGCTCAAGTATGCATAAATTTCACGCTTGTACACGTACGAGCGTACGAACGTTCTCGCCTTTCTCCTCTCGCCCGTTGGAACGTCTGCTCTTCTCGCCTGTTTATTAAAGGGGAGACATTTCGGCAGCGAGCGCGTCGAGTTCGCTACCCCCGCCGTAGGGAAAGTAGCGACGAAAATTCCGGAGAGTCGAACGCATCGTTTCGTCTATGACACACAATATCCATATTGGTTTTGATTTCTAGAGCATGCGTTGCTCGAGCATTCTGGGTTCACGAAATGGGACACCGGTTTAGCAGCGAGCACCAAAGTAACCTAACTTGGACTTGTAAAATTGAATACGAAGCATAGCGGAGTACTCGTGTCTCGAATATGGGTCACCTTGGACTCGTGAGACTCGATGTGCAAGGTATCAGACCGACAAGGATCGTTCCAGGTTCGTGAAATCCATTAGAGACACTCTGGTAATGTTTGATTTCGCACCTGCGATGTCTCAAAGCCCCCGAGACATCGAGGGATCTGGAGACTTTGAGATCCTGAGCCCTTGAATTCTACAAAGTGTGGCGCCGTCGCCGCCGCCGCATCGCCAATAACGAATTCCACGAGTTCGCCACGATTTCCTCAGAACCTCGCGTGTATCGTACTCGCCTCGCGTAGGGAGTTCACGTGTTCAGGGTGGTTTTCGCGGAATCTTTCGTATCCGATGTCATGAATACCAAATAGCTGTTGCATAGACGACTATGGGGTTTCGAGATTATTATTTCCCTACTCTGTGAAGTCTCTAATCATCCGTATCGATTTTCGCTAACCCCGAAGTTATCTTTGATGAAGCGGCAGGTTTAAAGGCACGTTAATATTCAGTCAATTTCTTTCGTCGATCTCCTCGTTTCCCCCTCCACCCTTTGTCAAAACTTTATTACCTCAGATCCGATAGAATCAATAGAGCACACCTTGCATTCTCTTCTTCGTCGAGCAGAAAAAAAAAAAAAAAAAAAAGAAAGAAAGAAAAAAAACGCCAGCAAAACACCAGCGGGCTCGTTAATTCGGCTTGTTTCGATAAAACAGAGAATCCACAAACGCCCGCCGTACACTCGCCTGAAACGAGCCATCTCGCCCGGTGCTCGGTTCTGTTAATTAACGGACAATACGAACCTCGTATTCGCCCTGTGCATCACGAGATGGTGCGCTTTAGTCGGGCAGTGCGCGCGCGCGCGCGCGCGCCTGCACATAACGAACACGGCCGAGGGCGGGGAATAAAGCGTGGAAAAATCCGTGCAGATGCGCGCAACGCCGCGATAAATCCGAATCGGTCGGCGATAAATCAAAAAATTCCTTTCACTACTGTTGATTCGCCGCTGCGGCACGACGCGTGCACCGTCGAATGTCATCCAGCGAGTTATTCGCAGGCATCGATCGCGAACGATTCGATTATACGAGGAACGCCGACGAAGGCACAGAAGGAGCAGGCAGTATCGCAAGGTTCGAGAAAGTGTAGCCATGTTTGAGCAACATGTGCGAGACTAATCCAAAACTGTTCCCCGCGGTACTGTCTTAACCCAATTTCTCCGGCGTTTATCCTTACGTTGGACCGGTTATTCACCATTTCGGCGGGTACACACACACTCTCTCTCTCTCTCTTGCATCCCTTTCTCTCCAACTGGCGTCTAGCTGTTCGATAACACATCAGCCGACTACCGGTATGCGGCTTCATCTCGCGGTTCGTGCAGACCATGCCCGATTAATCGGTCCGTTATGAATCTTCCGTCGGTTAACCGCTTATTAGCTGGCCGTGTATGCCAACGTTCTTTCGATTTCTCTCGAACGGTTCGCCCGAAACGGACGAAGATTGAGGAACGAACTTTGAAACGCTGGTTTCATGTGGGAAACTACTCCTCTCAGCTACGTTCGCGCTCGTTTCGACACAGAGTGTCCTGAAATTTAAATGTCAAAGTGTACGTAATTGATAAATTGGAAAATGGTGTTAAGTTCAATGGTAGTTATGAACGTGCTTCAACTCAGATGGCAAAACAGACATTTGACCACTTGAGAAAACTTCTGGGCGCTTCGTAAATTTAGTCAATCTCAAGTGTACAAAGAAAGTCGGCAGTACAGTGTAATAAAATAGACACAATAATACGATTAAGTATTGAATAAGTAAGCAAGTAAGTAGAAAAAACGAAACTTTTCCCGCGATTTTTTCCAAAATGCAAAAATTAGCAAACCTTTAGAGAACTTTCTTTTCTCACATGCTTCCAAAATTTTGACACTTAAATTTGGGCCATTCTGTGTACGATACATTCAAGTGTAATTCTGCACGTAGTTTAAGTATTTAGTTGGAGAGTAAATTCGGTTATTTGCATAAAGAGTCAATCTATTGACACATGTCGACTCGAGCTACATTAGTTACATTAGTGCAGAGGTTACGTACTTTTCGCGGTTGTAATTGTCGAAAGACGGATACGCAAAGACATCATTATCGTTGCATTATTGTTACAGATAGTTTGGAACGTTGGTTCGCGGAATTCAGGAAAAGACGAACTCGCGAGTTCAGTAATTATTGTCGAGTGACGGACGAAACACGGAGCTTCAGCTCCTCGAGCGTTTTCCATGAAAATTGTCGTGTTATTAGACGCGTATTCGGAAAGATTCCCGGAGCAACTGGGTTAATTACTGGCGATACAAAGTTCCGGGCGATTGCCACGGGGAGGCGTGATATAAGGAACGAGACGTTATTAGGCAGTTATAGGTCCCCGTAGGTGCATAGGTGCGTGTTCCAGCAAGTTGGGACGTGTGACTGGTGTTCTTACAATGGTGTACGTGTTCGCGCTCGCGTAGAACTCGGCTAGTATGCTAATAACGAGCAGACTCCGAGTGGACCATCTACACAGAATCGCACTTGCATTACAAACTTCAAAGCTGAATAATTTTGCTGTTTGCTGGTTTCCCTCCGATTCCGTCTGATCTTCGCCTAGCTCTCTCGCCGATCGTAATCGTTTACTCCCAGGAACGTTACGATTCTTCCGAGTCGTTAATAAACAATCAAAAGACTGAGCGCGTGTCACGTGCCAAGAATTGAAAGCTCCGTGAAAGCACGTCGACGGGGGATTTCGGTTTGATATTTCGGTGAAAGTAGACGAGAACTCTCTCGGCGTAATTTCGTCGCGAGGAGGAGAGCCTCGAAGCGAACGGAGGCGGCAACAATTTTTTTTTTTTCCACGGGCGAACATCCGCGAAACTTCAGCGAATTTCGTGTTTCAAGTTTAAAGAGTAATTATGCGTACAGCTGATTAAATAATCCGGTCGCGGGGAAAAGTTCCTCCGCGCGGAACTGGGTTTCCACGGTTCCCGCGGGTGTTTTTCGAACTTGTCACCCCTCGTTTCGGAGTACCCGTGGGCCCACCGCCTCCCGAGGCAGCTCCCCGGTAGCAAACTTTCGAAAATAATTTGTTCGATCGTTCCTCTGTTCCGCTGTTGCGAGTCGCGGCGAAACGTCGCGAACGTGTTGCAACTTTATTCGTTTCCGGCACGATCTTCGTTTTTAGGGCAGCTCGTCGGTCTTGTTTACGACGGGAACGTGACCATGTCTCGTGCCTGTCCAGCGAATTAAGAATTTCTGTACCGTCTGAATTTACGCGCAGGCCAGAACTCTCGGAGATTTTCATTTCGAGTGTCACGAATTTGAAGCCCGGAGAACGACGATTTTACTGCACTTATGTCGCGCAGCTATTCCGAGCAACATTTTCGAAATTTATAGACTGTAACTCCATGATATCGGGAAAAAACGACGAGATTGCTCACAGTCGTACGTTCGAGTCTGAAAAATATTTTCACTTCTCGAAAAAAAGAGAGCAAATGCAATTTTTATTCGTCCCTTGTTCTTTTTTCTTTTTTTTTTTTTGTATTTTTCGCTGATAAAAAATCGCAACTGCAGTTTCGATAAATGGTAAGATTCCAATTTGGAAAAAATATTTTTACGTGGAAATACGCCGAATGGAATGGTTCTGCCGCGAAACAAAAAAAAAACGAACGGGGGCATCGGGGAGGAGCGACTGGGGGAAGGGAAAGAGAGGACAGAAAGATGCGGACGAAACAGAAATATCGGGTGCAGATTTTAATAATCAATCGAAGATTGAACCCCAGCGATTAAACCTTTCGTTTCGAAAACGTTGCAACAATTTCGAACAACGAACCTATATATATATATATATATATATATATATATTCGATCTGTCTGATAGAACGCCGCCGCGGTGTCCGGATGGAAAAACCGAAAATCAAAACGGCCAGAATTTCGGCCAATGAAATGGAACGGGACGGTTGTTTCGCCAGAACGGGTGTTTCCCAATAAAAAGTCACCGATAGAAGTGGTTAGCCGTTAATCCAGTCCGGCAAGATGATGGATCGACGCGATGATGAATGTGAACGGGAGAAAGGGGGGGGGGGAGGGTCGATCGACGGAAACGTTCGCGATCGGAAATTGTTACTTCCGGCGGACTAATGCCTTTCCGGCGAAGATAACGGCCGTGCCTGTTACGTAACATCGACCGAGTAACTCGCCAACGAGTCGAGACTTTTCTCTGCGACCTCGCCGAGTCGCCATGATAATTCTAACGTGTTTTGCCGCTTCGCGTCCGTCGTAGTTGCCCACCGCTCCGCTTTCGCGGCGTTAAATATTCATTCGCTCCGGCAGCTTTCGAAACGAGCCCCGAGTGGAAGTCCGGTTGGACACGCGCGAATCAGAGGATCCCACCCGCTCGGAACGTTTCAATTTCCGTTCGAGGAAGTCGTCTACGAGGCACTTTGACCGAGTGCGAGTTCCTCGAAGCAAGTGCAATTCGCCGTCTCTCCGTTTCGTCGTTGAAAACGAATTTTTTAATTCGTTTTCTCCCGCTGCTTTTTCCTCTCCCTTTTTGTTTCGAATCGGCTAACGAATCGCGATTATACGAGCGTTATACCGCTCGGTATAGGCTTTTTCCCCCGCGGCTCTTTGACCGAGCAGTCGGTTCCGGCCGAGGAGAGAAAAGCGCGCGACACGGGTAAACGGTTAAAGAAACGAAAAACACATTCCACGAGGCGAGTTCAACAAATTGTTTCTCGCCTTTGACGGTGGCTGGCTGGCTGGCAACGCTCTAAAGAATGAAAGAACCAAGAAAAAGAGAGGGCGAAAAAAAGAAAGGTGCAAAAAGAGAAGCAGAACGGAAGGAGTAGAGAAAAAGGAAGCAAGATGGAACGAGGTAGGAAAAAGAAAGGCGGCGGAGAAGGGGGGGGGGGTGGGGAAGAAAGAGAAAAAGAAGCAAGATTTACTAACGGCCATGCATAAGCGGGTAAGTCGGACTGGGTCGTAATTAAGGCAATTACCAGACACTCCGGCGTGGAAGGCGGCCGAGGGCCGCTTAAGTACTTCTCGCATGTACCGCCGGCATACGCCACCTTACAATGTTGCAATTATGCGAACCAGCCGCGTAAACCGGCGCTGTTAAAACGCCGGCAATTAGTTTGACGCAAGGGGGTGCACGCATCGTCGCGATCAGCAGTTTATTGAAGAACCGTTTAGACTTCCGTCGACGATGGAACTTTGGAGGGGCTCGTTAGACAACGACTAGGGACTTTTTTTCCCCTCCCTAGTCGTGAGTTTCGAATGCGAGTACCACCACGGACACGCGTTACGACCGAAGAAGAAGAAGAACTCGCTCCGCGAAGCGAACCGAACGAGAGGCAACGAGATCGCCCCGCGGTGGAACGTTGGAGGAAAAAGCGAACACGCGACGGGAAACCGAAGCGGCTTTAAAAGCGCCTCGCAACAGGAACACCCGGCGCCCGCAGTCAATTTAGAACAATCCCGGATAATTTTCGTATCCGGCGGTGCGCACACCGGGACGAAGCGCATTTGTTTGCTTTAATCTGGCCGCGGGGGCGAACGCGGAAAGCGTGGCTTCCCTCGTGAAACGGGTCTCGTTTGCCATTTCCTGCGGCAAGAATTCCGCGAGAGCGTCGCCGATAGCGGCGCAGCGCGGCGCGGCGCGGCGCGGGGAGGGAAACGGTCGCTAATTGTTCGAGCGGCGCGCCGCGACGAACAACGGAAATTAATAACGACAATCGCAACGGCACCGCGCCGTTGCCTCGTGTCGCGTGTTCGGCGAGGACGTGCCGCGTTCTTCGTACTTACGTATTACGTGCATATCGGGACACGTGCAATTCGCCAAATGAATCCGCTATTTACCACCGTTTATTACTGCATCTCTGCTTGGCTGCGAAAGTCACCGAGGCAATTGCTAACGAGGTAATTGCTAAAGTTTATCTCGGCGAAGACAACAAAAATTAATTACAGCGAGATAGCGCTTCAACGTTCGTCGCCTGCCCTCTCTCGACACTGCCTTGTTTACGCGTTCATTCGACCCAGCCGCATCCCCGGCTTCTAACCGTTTTATCATTGTAAGAAGATCGCTTCCCGCTGACACCAGCGACTTGGAGAACCGGAGACGTTGACAATTTCGCGCGGATAAACGAATTCCTCGTGTAATTCCGCGAAGGGCCGTCGTTCGATCGTCGTGCCACCGTCGAGATTCATCGAGTACACGTGACGTTCCGGCGTTGTTCGCGGCAGCATTCGCTGGCTACCTAAGCGCGCGTATCGTCCCGCCGCTTAACCTTACATGCTCCGCGTTAAGCCGTAATCGGGCAAGTTCATCTTCAACTTGGCGTTGAACAACGGGAATTAATTACAGCAGCCGGATAACTGGCCCGTTCGTATATTCCGCAAGGTGCCACCATCTTCTTGTCTCTCTCTTTCATCCTCTCCCTCCCTCCCTCCTTCTCTCTCTCTCTTTCTCTCCTCTCTTCATCGCGTTCTTTGTACGCATTTACCTTCGAAACTACTTTCCAACCTGCTCGTTTCCACCCCCGTCTTTGTCTCGTCGCGATGCGTGGAACGTTCATTGTCTTTGTCTCCGAGCTCGTGCCTCTAAGCCGTCTATTTTGCCTCTATTCTCTCACCCCGTCTTCCTTCCAACCCCGCTCCCTTTCTCTGCGGCTTTCTGTCTCCGTTAGCCCCCTCCCCATTTCCTCTTACAGACGTATGCTTACATGCACCTTTTTTTCACTTCCCTTTTAGCGGCGTTGCTTGGTCCCTTCTTTGTGTGCTTCTGTCCCCGTCGCCGCAGGCATTATTTTCATCGCTTATTTCCGCACAAATAACCAGCAGCTTGACATGGATGCAAAAAGAACGGGCGGGGAGGTGAAAAGAAAGGAAGGAAGAAGGAGAGAAAGAAAGAAACGATGAAAAATAACCGAGGGGAAAGAAAGACGAAGATTCGCGGAGAAGAACATGGTGTCTCGTTCAATAATTACGCGCAATTACGCGTCCCAGCACCTTTAACAAGAACCTCCTTCCCCGTTCCTTTGAATTCTTATTAACCGAAACTTCTTAGAGAACCTCCGATCTCTTTCGTACAGCTTTCGGATATTATAATTCTCCTTTCTCTTACAACGTAAATTGCTTTCAGTTCACGTTTCCTCCTCGCGTTCCTTGGTAGCTCCACGATTCTTTGTACTCGCTCCGTTTATTAGTCCGTCGGTTACGTTATTAATAAAGCACGCCGCGGCGATTATCCGTCGACAATTGCGCGCGTGCGTCGCCTCGTTTCAAAAAAAAAATTACCCGAAATTTCACTTCTTCACTCGGAGCGAATCGTCTGTGTTTCCTCTGGTGGAATTTTCAAACGTAATGCCATTTGCGCGAAGTACGTTTTGTCCCTGGCAGGGATACCTCTCGAATTGGCGTTTTTCTTTTTCCACGTTCCTTCCTTGTGTTAGTCCATCGTTTCGAATCAATTAACATCGACAATTGGCAATTTGGCTTGTCCAGGTTGCTATCTCCTGGCCGTGTGCAACTGTTTTCATTCGCGGCGTCTGTACAGGGTGGAAAGAAAAATTTGTCCGTGGCTGTCATAGATGAATCCTACCTTCAATTTGATGGAAATACATGTCAAGAACCGTTCCCTTTTTTTTTTTTTTTTTTTTTGCACTGTATTCTACTCATCACGAAGATAAAAGGAAGCATAGGTCGCAACCTAAGTTCTCTTCTAGTTTCATAAATGGCAAGAAACTTTCTTAACTCACTTAACATTGCGGACGCGTGCGCAAGTTCTAACAGCGACCTTATGATTCTGCATGAAACCATACCCGTCTGGGGTGGATGTAATGTTTATATTTCGAACAACGTTAACAGTTAGTTTCATCATTTGATTATTTAAACTCGCAGTCACACTGATGCTGCAACTATGATAAATCAAACGTTGGTGAAGTATAAAGTCGCTGTCAGCACGCAATGTTAAATTATTAAGAAACTTTTCTACCATTTCTCAAGAGAACTGTTAATTTACGACCTATTCTTTGGAAAAATTTTATTTATTATTCGTGATGAGTAGAATACAATACAAAAATTAAAAAATTTTTTCCCTAACTTTGAAATTGATGGTCAAGATCAATTCTGCGGCAGATTCTTTCCATCAAATCGAAGGTGTAGAATTCATCTATAATAGCCACGGGCAAACTTTTCTTTCCGCTCTGTACCGCGACCAACGACACGTTAAATTACGGTCGGGTTGTATTCTTGCGACATAATTGTATTAATTACATTTACTTGCGTTTCAATTAGTAGGGGCGCAACTAATTATTTCTCGCGGGGACACTGGAACACCGTTTAATACCGCATGCCGAATCGATAATTAAACGTCGGCTGTAACTCTATTGTCTACTTCCATTCTGGCACGTCCCTCCCTAATTTATTCGGCCGATTACTTCCATTTGTTGCGTTATTTTCCGAAAGCCTCTGGCAAACTTACACGCCTGGCGGCGCGGTGGGAATCCACAGGTCGACTCGTTGCATCCGGATATCCCGACTTTCGTCGAATCGCTAATTTCACCACCGCAAGCTGATCAAGCTTGAATTCTCAAAACGAATAGACTCGCGAAAGGAGATCCTCTCCATCTGTACCGTGCTCTCCGACCTGTCTTTGACCGATCGATCCACGCGAGTCGGTTTTAGCTCTTCGCGGACGAATATATTTTTGACTTTAATATTCGACAACGGCGACGGTCGATGAAATTTCGCATTGGTGGTGTTTCTCGTTTGTGCACCGCAGCACCTTGGATTATAAAGTTAATAAATCATTTAATACACACTCCCGGACCAAATATCATGACATAATATTTTATTTTATGATCCGCGAAAGAGATCCATGCTGGATTGTACTTTGAACCCATAAAAATAAACAGAGTCGCGGGTCAGCGACCGAGGTGACAATAGTAAACGCTCTCGACACAATAGCCTTGGGGAAACGGGGTGGATGTTGGGACTTTTCGTCGTCACAAAAGAGAGGACGTATCCACGATAAATATATACGATAATATAATTTTTTTATATCGACAAGAAGACATTTGTCCATTAGCAAATTCTACATATCAGGTTGAGTCACGAATAATTTACGTTTCAGTAAAAACAAGTTTATTACATAAATAAAGCACGATAATTACACTCATCTCTCCACGCGATACTTTTTTATACGGCATCTGAATTTACGCGGTCAGGAAATACAATATATTGTAGACATTGATCCAAACGTTTAACGAGCCATGAAATTCCGACATGATTTAAATAAATGTTACAACGAGTATCAGCAAATTTATGAAAACTTGGCGAAGGATAAGTTTGAGAAAAAATTAACACTAACGATGAAGATGAAGTCGAACTTTCAAATATTTCAAGCGATGATAATCGAGTTTGCCCCAATTGAAAAGAAAAGATCGATTGCTTTGAATTACAGTAGCGACAGTCAAGGCATTCAACGAAGTTTAGTTTTGTTTTTTGAAATATCATCATCATCATCATCATTATTTTCTTTTTGTTAACTTTCTTTTGTAGACTTAACTTGATTTTTATTCGTGTAAAACGAATCCACGTAATCCACGTATTCCGTGTGAATGGAATTCATTATTATTTGCAATTACTTGCCATTCATCAGGTAGCTTGTTGATTCACCTTTGGCGTAGAAATCGCCGAACGTCGTTGAGACATTCATTCGCTCTCTCTCGAAAGCCCAACGTGCTCGAAAGTTCCGCGCGGGGAGTGCAGTTAAAAGCATAACAATTAAATATAGAGAAAATTGAAACATCGTAGCTCGTACACGTGGGAGGAGAAAATCCGCGGGGAAAGGATGAAAGAAACGCTGGAGACGAGTGGCTCCCCGACGTTATACTCCACGTCTTCTGACGCGAGAGGATTGCATGCGGAAAGTTGGCAAAGCTACGGCGGCGAGTGAAAATAATTTCCCTTTAATTAATCGAGCCACGCACGGCCAGCGGCGTGAATTTTCTTGCACGATCGACCGACGCTCGCGACGGAGTTTCCCTCGTTTGCGCGAGTTTCGACGTCGCTTTGCACGTATTAACTATTCGTTAGTAGCGCGGTACGTTCTGTAGCCTCATTAGCGAGCGCTACGTATAAGCGCGCGCGAGCTGAATTACCGTGTACCAGCGGGCTGTAATACAAATTGCATGAAAACTGTAACTGTTAGGCGCGCTTTGCAACCGGCACTTTGTCCGCCGCGACGAAACACCGACGCTCCTTCTCCCTCCCTCAACGGTATAAGTTAGAACGACTCGGTTACGGGCCAAAAATTTGCATACCGCTCGATTCTTCGGACCCAATTACCCCTATCTCGTCTCGTCGTTTCGCAAATTGCAAATGTCGCAGACGGACCCCGGCCGCTGGTTCTAGTCGCGAAGAGGAAAATCAGGTTTAGAATTTCAGCTTATTTAACGTTGTTCAGTTTGTTTCAGCAGCGACAGTTTATATCCGCGCGTATATATACACGACGAACATTTGATCCTCGATTTTTAAACGGGGATGTTAACCCCGCAGTTGCGCTGGCAACTGATTGCGGACCATAACGAGTGACCAAATATAATATAATAATTCGTCGCTTTCTGAATCGCTTTTGTTGAACTCGTCGGAACTACATCACTGGACAGAAATGATTGGGAAATGATAAATTTATTATTTGTTTTGTCGGGATTATACTTAAGTATACTTAAAAACTGAGAAAATATTGCAATATTTGGGGACAAATGTTCCTCGACGCGCGTGGCACGTCACTCCAGCGCAAGAGGTTAATAACGACACGTGTATGTTTTCGAACGGTCACGATCGAGAATCGCGGACGTCTCGCGTTTCGTCGATTTTCAGAGAGGCACGGCGACGATGGCCCGATGAAACATGCAAGGGGCAGTTTTATCGCGGAGAAGTTTCGGTACGTTTGTCGGACACGCGCGCAGCGGCGCCCGGCGTTAATTCGACGGGCTACGAATTTATGGGGAGGAGCGGTTGCTCGTGAAACCGTGGCCTTTGAATCTTGGATGTTGCCCCTGCTGCAGGACCCTTCCTCGCTAAACCATTTAGCTTTTACCTGGAAGAGCTGGGATAGTCGGCAAGTAGTTCGGATAGAAAGGAAAAAGAGTTGCGAAAAGGATGGGTGGTAGCATCCCTCGGTGTGGGGAGAAAAAGCTCTCTTGCTCGAAAGAACTCAAACCCTCGAGCTCATTTGGCCTCCGTCTTATCCTTTCCTACCACTATTTCTCTCTCTCTCTCTCTCTCTCTTTCTTTTTTCTTTCTTTCTTACATTTTCCTCTATCCAGCTATGTACCTTATTCTCGCTTCTTCTTTGGCGAGGTTAAGAGCACAGAGGCAAGGAACACCGCCTCAGAGTTCCGAAGCTTTTGCATATCGAGCGAGGCTAAATCTCGGCCCTTTGCTTTTCGAACGTGTAGCCAACATGTAAAAGTAACAAATGGCGCGCGATATGGAAGATACGGGGAGCGGGTTGGCGCGCATCGTGCAAGTGTTCGACATCCTGCGCTTATACGCTTTTGATGCGCGATTTTATAATAAGTCACGGGTTCTTGCCCGGCGTCAAATTTTCATGCATCTGCGAGGAGATTATCCTCGCGGCGGATTTAAAAGAAGTTTTGCAAGTATCGTGGCAAAATTACGAAGAATAAATAACGCTTTTTTCTGTGTATTGCATGCACGACATTTGCAATAAATTAACACGCTGCATTTAGACAACTCCCCCTCGTTTTCTTTTATACGCTCTCCTTTGCTTCTCTCAATCACAAATTTCGTATCATTTGATAAATCTCTTCTTCTTCTTCTTCTTCTATTTTTTTCTTTAATATCGCATCGACAGCGAGATCATTAGCGACGATGGTGCCATTGATATGAGTGTAATGGTTTATGTTTTTGAAGTATTTTAGTACTCTTTGTATGTCATTTTGAGAAGTCAGGTTTATGTTTGCGTTGATTCCGTATTTCTGTCTTTGGATTTCTGTGGTGTGGCATTCGTGCAGTACGTGGGTTATTGTTAGTGGATGGTTATTGCAATGAGTGCAGCTGGGTGGTGAAGTATTCTTGATTTTGCGTTCATGTTGATAAATCTCAATTTCTCAACTGATTTTAAGAGAAAACAAACCAAAAACTTCACTTACCACACTGCATTTAAATGCATTCGGACAACCGTCTATATTCTTTCATATGCTTAAAAAAACCGTCTCTTGCCTTTATCAGTCGCAGATTTCGTCGTATCGTTCGTAAATCTCAATTCCTCGGATCTATGATTCCATCATGCGTCTATAAGAAAAAGATTTCGCTCATCTTCACCAGCCATTCGTTTCAAGTCCAAGCGACTCGTCACACTACGTTTAACTACATTCAAACAACACCCCGTATCTTTTTACACGCGCGAAAAAATTGTCCTTTCCTTTCTTCAGTCGCAAATTTCGTCGTGTCACTGTTTAAATCTCAGTTGAACCTCGGATCGTATGATTGTATCACTCGCTGAAGGAAAAAAAACAAAACCTCGTTTAAAATTTCTGCGTCCGTACGTGCCATCCTTCGGTCCTCATTCATCGTACGAAGGAGAGGATCCGACCATTGAGGAGGGTGTTGCGGTGAATCGTTCCGGCGGTGCAACTTTTGGCTGCGACAGTGCCCGGAGAGAGGAGTTCAGGCACGAGCCAAGGTGTCGGTTGTTTGGCCAGGGAGGTATTAGGTGCTATCTAACGCCTATGTGCGAGCTTGTGTGAGATGTGGGCGCCTCTCTCTCCCTCTCACCCCTCGTATTCCTTCCGTGTTACCACGTATCTATCCTGCGCTCGTGTTCTCTCGTGTGTGCGTATGTACTTGGCGAGGACTCGCTTCTCCGGGGTTCGGTAGGGGTTGGTTGAGGGCGCGCGTTGGTGTGCGCGCGCGATTGGCGAACGCGTTTCCTCGCGCACGTGCGCTTCCCACCAGCTACACGCCCAGCCGTGTATCACGTATGTACGTGTGTGTTCGGGGGCAATTTCCTCGTCGTTGTGTATACCGATAGTAACGGGCCATGGGAACCGAGCCCCGTTATAGCTAGCCCACTCTGTGTGTACAGGCACGACGGTGCGCGCGCGTGTACGGTGCATGCACGTATGTGTACACAGAGGTATACAAAGGCGGTAGCAGCGGTTAACCTATCTGGTGGGGTGTGAATAGAGTGTGCCATGGTGGGTACACGATGTCGGACAGCGCCTCTTGCTCGCCGACACGGAAGACGGAAGGGGATCGGTGGTGAAAGGAAGGCGCAGAATGCAAGAGGCAAGACGTCTTGAAAAGCTCGGCCGCGGTGAACAATCGGCCGGCAGTCGATTGGATAGGGGACACTCGCTCTAGCAATGTCATCGTCCGATGATTCTTCCTTTCACGGGACTTTAGATTACGCGGACTCCGCTATCCACGAGTAAATGGACAAATGTTTGTTATCGGTTTGTTCCAATTTTGGTTGGGAAATAGGGACTTGTTTCAGAGGAAAGTTTGCTCTGCTCGTCGAGGCGCACCTTTTCTTCTATTCCTTTTTTTTCTCTCTCTGTCTCTCTCTCTTTCTGTTAACTCGTCCGCAACGACACAGGAATCCGTGTATTATCCAAGTCCGAAGATCTATACCGACTACCGTATACCGTGGGCGTGTTTATTTCGTACGTCGAATTGCACGTTAGCACGGCAAGATTGCAGGTACAGATCCACGATTGAAAAACAACAGGCGATCACGAAATTTAACCGATCATCGTGTCCAGTGACATCCGATCAATAAGATCAGATATTCAAAAACACGATTCGAAGTCATGCGATAGCTTCGGCGTATCGACGAGACCCATTTGTGAAAAATGACCCCGTTGTGACAAATATCCAATAAAACTGCCGTACGAAAATTCCGATTTTTCGTGCCAAAAGTTCTCGTCGTGCCGCGAAAAAAAAAAAAAAAAGGAGAAAAGAAAAATCGAGCCACACCCTGACGAACTCACGTCAGAGACACACGCGACGAATCCCAGAAGAATGCCAGACGTGAGAGTGCCACGTGCCGCATAAAATTCGCGGAGCAGCTCTCCCCGACGTCGAGTCCAAGTCGAAATCGAGACTCCGAGTGGCCTCCACTTGATATTCCAGGTTGCGAGCGCTGATGCAAGCGTTAGCTGTTAGGTGTTCGGTCTCTCCTTGCGGAAAACCAAGCGGAGATCACCGAGCGAGCGTCCATCGGGCGAAACTGCAACGGGCAAACATAAACCAACCTCTGATCCTCATCACTCTCCCCGGCTTGTTCGCGGGGTTTTATTCGCGTGCTGGAACCGGGACGGACAGCTGAATCAGACGTTGTTATACATCGCTTGCGTTGCCCGGTTGTAAACGTCTTGTTCGAGGAATATGGCGAGAGCGTGGAAACGTGAGCGCTAGCCTCACGCTGCCTGCGTTTCTCGATTTGCCGGTGAATTTGCGCGTCGACTTTAGCGAGTCTTGTCTTAACTTTGCCGAGTTCGAATCGTCGAGATTTCCACTTTGCGATTATTGCCAACAACCGGTTAACCAGCCTTGGAACATTAACAGCAGGTTTTTTAGAAGAGTCAACGAGCTCTTTGCAAATAATTTTACAGAGATTTAGAATAGTTTGGTATGTGGAGAATATCTCAAATTTCTTCAAAACGTTCGTTGATTATAAAAGAGATTAAATTCGATGGTCGACGTGTAAATTAAATTTGGTCAACTGAATATTTGATTGGCATTGCTGAATCAGTTGAGGTTACAGTTCAAAGGAATTTGTTTCACAAAATGTTAGACAAGAGGAAACACTTGAAGGAGTCATTACGTTAAACGATAGAACGACATTCTGTGAATCCTTTGGCTATAATCTGTTGGCACACAAGGTGCCTGGCAAATAATTGCAACAAAAAAGTATTGGATCGGACATCTTTCATTAGTCATATATTACTTTACATACTTACTTAAAATGAAAAAGTGTTTACAGTTATTTCATTTAATACTCACTTAAAATGAAAAAGTGTTTACAGTTATTTCATTTAATACTTACTTAAAATGAAAAAGTGTGATAATAAATTAGTCACAAAAAGACACAAATATGTAGTGTGTATGAAAAAAGAGAGCCGCGTCACCAACAATTGTGATGTAGGATTAAGTATTGTCCCATGTTTCAAATTCTATCATACCTTACTAGATTGTTAGATATATTATGAAATGAAATTTAAAGTTACTGTTAAATTTTTAGTATGTGTAATACAGAATACGAATAAATAAATAATACTCGTTTAACGTAGTGCGATTCAGTGTTTTGATTATTTCAATATACGTTCTGAGAAGTGTGCGTCGACGAAAAAAATTTCGCCGTTTTCAGTGTAGGTCGCAATTCAATCTGCCGTAGACAAGAGGTTAAAAGTCTCATTCTTAAGAATTAAAGCAAACGACGGTGCAACACGTGTGTTATCTAAAAAAAAGCTACAAATGTACTATGTACAAGCTATTTCCTTGACGTTTCAGTTCACATCCAATCTCGATCGTCCACTCGAGATTACTTTGTAAGGAGCAACTTGGCGGTGGATCTGGTGATCTGGTTGACGTCGAGCAACAAAAGCCGCAAAAAGGGAAACAACCAAACCTAAAGACAAACCAAATCACATGACCATTACGAGTTAGTGGTGCACCAACTTCGCGGGCTGCCATTAGATCGTAAAAGCCAAGGAAACTTCGAGCTCGATGTTTTCCCGATCGGTAACGAGCGATAATACCGTTGTCGGGAAAGTTTCTGGCTAAAAGAGAGAGAGAGAGAGAGAGAGAGAGAGAGAGAGAGAGAAAGGTAGAGGAGAGTTGCATAGGCTTCGGTCGAAGTTCGGATCGAAAGGGGTTGATTTACCGCGCGGCGGAGTCGCTTTGAGTGGAAATCGACGCGCGTCAACCTGCTCAGCCGTGTAATGCCGATCACAGATCGAATAACCGCGTTTAGACGAGCGTCGAATTTAATCGCGGCTCGCGAGCACTCGCGAGGCCAACCCCATCCCTCGAAAAATTCATTATATCCCTGTTGGGTCCCAGGAACGGTTAGCGAATACGTATAAAAATAAAAAATAAGGAAAGGAAGAAAACGAAGAGGAGGGAGGCACAACCAGGAAAAAAAAAGAACAACAGCGAAGAAAAAATGGAAAGGAGAGAGAGAGAGAGAGAGAGAGAGAGAGAGAGAGAGAACGGAACGAGCGCGAAAAACACTCGCGAATAATGCAGCGATGCGAAATGCACGGTTCACCGCGCATAATTACGAGTGCACGACACGCCGGGAACCGGAGTTCTGGAATTATTGCAGGACCGAAACGCGCGCCTCTGAACGAGGGTGGGAAAAAACACGGGACGGAAAGAAGACGAAGAGTTCGAGAGGAGAGAGAAAGAAAATAGGCAACGGTGAGAAGCAAGGGAAGACATAGAGTGGTTAGGGGGAGGGAAGAGTGAGCAGCGAGGAAAGTAGGAAAATAATAATATTCAGGGCTTTTGAATCCCCCGAACAATTAGCTACAGGGCACTCGAGAGGCCAAACAGTTTAAATCTAATAACACCGCCACGACCCCTTGTATCTTGCTGCTTGCATCTTATTATCGTCACGCCCGTTCGCGCTCAGCCCAACCATCCCTCCCTCCCCCCTCCCCCCTCCCCCTCTGTCTTCAACCCCTACTCTGTTGGTCGTTGTCCCGACCTTGAAAGCCGCTTTGTCTTATCCCGGGAACAATCGTCTCGTTTGCTTCGGGGGTTCGTTTTAAAAATCCAGGACCCGCGCGATCTCAAACTGGAGCACACCCCCAGATCCTCGCAGTTTAATGGGCGGTTAAACGGAAACGGAATATTAATAAACGCGAGTCGCGCGGCATTGTTTCACGGTTCTCCTCCGTCTTCCTTTGTTCCCTGTATCAACCGCGGGATATCTGAATTTATAGCGGCAAGGTATAAAGTGTCCTTCCGTAATGACAAACGGCAGTATACAGGGGAGCGGGCGGAAATAAAAGAAACCGGGCAGAGGGTATCGCGCGGTGATTGCGAGGGATAAAGTTTCGTTGACAGGGAAAACGAAATATGGTGGGGAAAAAAAACGCGAGCATGGGCAACGGATGGCAGGGAATAAACAAACAAACAAGAAACACATCGGCGATACCTGGAGAGGGAGGAGAAATAAAAGCAAAAAAAAAAAAAAAAGAAAAAAAAGAAAAAAAAAGAAAAGAAAAAAAGAAAGCGACAGAGTCGGCGCGATAATTGCATTTTTGCACCGAGAAACACCGTTCTCCGCGAAATTTCTCATTTTTCGTCCCTTAATAGCCGCGCGTCGACTCGTTTAATATTCAGCAATTACGCGAAACGAAATTATTTCCCTCGCTACGGGGTAACAAGCTCGATCCCCCCCCCTCCTCCCGTCCCCCCTCCCCCGCGAGCGTTTCGTAACAAGAGAACCCGGGCGCAAACGAATAATATTTTAACAAGAATCCGAGCGATCGACCGGCTCTCGTACCGTTTCTGTAATTTGTTTACGACAACGTGAGAACCACGCGTGTCTGGTACGCGGTCGTGCGTCGAGCGTAAAGTGGAACACGCTCGATATCGAGGGGCTTGTTTACGCGAGCACTTGCGCCCACAATTGTGAATTCTAATTTCATCGTACAGTGAAACACGCGACTTCTACTTACGCTTGTTTTTTTCTACGTATTGCATTTTATTTTCACGTACTCGCTCGAAATCTCTCCTTTGTCCGTCGAGCAGATTCCATCATACGTTTCTAAAACGAATCGATCGAACAACTTGGAGGAAACACTTTATAGAAACGAAAAAAGTTATAGGATATTGACGAGGGCGAGAAGAAGTCAATCGCATGTTTCGGTCACAGCGTCTCAAGGCGAACAGATTGATAAAGGGGGAAGAGGGTACGAAGGTCGATAAACGTCATCATCGCCGCGGAGATGCGCGGTTATTGATCGACAAATGAACGCAGTTAGTCTGGCTCCGGTATATCGTTCGGCAGCCACGTCTTCGGGGCATCAGAAATTTCCGCGAGCAGCGTAAATGACAGTTTAATCATCCGTGCATCGTCTACAGGGATATTTCTCCGCGTCGGTCGCGGCTTGTGGAGTGGTTCGGTTTTTATGAGCTCCGGCAGGCAACACACGCCTGCCCGCGCGGCAAGCTCATGCATCAGCCGCCTCCCCACGACTCATGATTTCCCCATTAGAATGCCGTTCGCCGTGTCAACGCGCGTCGAGATAGATATTTCACGGTGAACGGGGCGAACAGATGCCTCACGGACATCCGAGGGATACTATCGTCGAACGTATGCACGCCGCTGGAGAACGTCTTTCTCCCAATGGAATCTCCTCTTTTCCTACCAAGTTTCACCGACTCGGAGAGTTCATGCTCAAGAGAGAAGGTTTAACTCGTTAAACGACAGACAGTTCGTTGTAATGTATTCTAACAATCACCGATTTTGACAAAATTTGGTTTAAATGCGGTCTTAAAATATTTGACGCGTATTTACCATTTTTCTATCGGCAACCGTCGACGTTGAAAAGAAGAAACCTAACCTCAAAGTTGGATCTACAAGTCGGAATTTATTTCGTTCAAATATCTCGGAAATTACTCAAGATACAATCTTTGTAATTTATGTTGATGAAATTAGTATTTCTTTTCTCTCTCTCTCTCTCTCTCTCTTTCTATTGGCAACCGTCAATGTTGAAGAGAAGAAACCTAACCTCAAAGTTGGATCTACAAGGAATTTATTTCGTCAAATATCTCGGAAATTACTCAAGAAACAATCTTTGATGAAACTAGTATCTTTTTTTTTTGTTTGTTTGTTTTCTTAATAACGAAAAAAATCATTTGTTTAAACAGTATAGTAAGAAAACCGTGTTTTTTAATAATGTCCTAATTTTTTCAAGTTTACTCGTTTACTATACATTCGAATAAAAATTACGAATAAATTGGAATCTTAACCTTTGCATTAGAAAAAAATTTATTCTTTTCAAATCTTTCTCGCTGGATTTGCAAAGCAGAGTACAAGTGGGAATAACTAAACAAATATTTCACTTTTACGAGTGAGCATCGATTTTAAGTGTAAATTTTACAGATAGACCGCGGATGTTCATGCAATTTCAAACTTTTCCCGAACATAATTAAAAGAGGGCAGCCGAAGCAGAAAATTTGTATCAAATATCAAGTAATTTCCTCTCATTTATAAATTTGTAAAATTATCTCATAAAATGTTTACTATTTAACATTCAGTTTCAAGTATAATATTTTCCATACTTAAATAAGCTTAATAATCGACAAAAATCAATAAACAAGTATAATGTTGATACGAGATAATTTTACCAACAAGTATAACCTTCTTAAACAAGTGTAACATCGGCAAAAGATGCAATATTTACGAAACGTTTCAAAGTTGTCGATCTCAATCTTCAATTTCCAAGACATGTATTGCACCTTGAGAAGCTACGATAAACGTGTTGCGTCGATGGAGCAAATGTAACACATGAATAGAGGCTGACAAAAAAGTTATTTTAGAAATGTCTTGTGTATTTCACACATACGTAGATACGTAAGTCTGATGTAAGTGCCGCGTTGTGTCGCAGCCGTATCGAAATCTTGCTGTATGGCTGCGCACGGCTTTATTACCGTGTAAACTTCTAGAAAAGATTGCTCCTCGTGAAACGTTTTTGTTATGAAATATAAAACAGAAGGAACGACCGCCTGGAAATTTACTTCCTCGCGCGGTTTAGCTCTCTTACTCTCTCTTTCTCTCTGTTGCGCGCGCGCGATAAAGAAAGCCAGAGAAAAATGAGTTACCTTCGCGTTTCTACCTCCAACATCGAACATCGTTCGTCGTATAAACATCGATTCTAAGGGAAATGAGATAAAACGAAGCTGCGCGGTTTTAACTCCCGGCGGTATCGATCCGGCGTGAATTTTTTACCCGATTTCTTCCCATTGAAAATTTATCGCGTAAATTTAATTTATTCGGCTGAATTTATTATCGCGATATGTGTACATGTTACCCCATGGAAAACGTATATATATATATATATGTATATGTACGTATGTCTCGTATTTTGTGTAAAACTTATACACCTAGATACTCGAATAGCCGTTACAACGAATGTTCTACCGTAGGGATGATTTGTTAGCTACACGTTCTACTAGCCGAACGGCATATTGCCTTTATTACTTTAACGCGAAATTAGTATTATCGGCGTTATCTTGCGCGCAATGGCCAAACGAACGACACTAAATAACCAAGTTAAAACCGAAGCTGGAGATATACGAGTCCCTCAATGGTTCAAATCGATAATCGGCCGGTAATTCTGGTTTTTAGCCAACCGTGTGGCTCTCACTTCTTAACCCCTTGATATGGAACGAACGCCATGCGTTTCCCAAGTTACAATCGACAACGACATCTCTGAGATGTTCTCCGATTAATACGTATTTGAGAAAAACGTATAAAAAACTATTTCTCTAGACGCTCGACATGGGTCTTTTCAACCCTTGCGCCATCCTATAATTCTAAGTTATCCGCTTCGACAAAGCAATTGCTGATGAAATTTTCGTTCGAATATTGCAGAAGAAATTCGTAAGGGTCGCATAAATTCCAAGGTCGTGTCTTAGAAATCGAAAAAGTGAGTACTCCACTTTCAGTACGCGTGTACGTGTTACTCTCAGAGGGAAGTAAGAAACTTATGCGTTCGTAAAGCATTGACCAGCCTAAACGCGCCTTTACCTAAACGTATTAACCACGGAACACACGCAAAGCACTTTACGCCAAGAACTAATGAATCGTTACTTCCTAAATCCCTTTCTGACCGAGTCACCCTCGTATACACACCCCGGTATTTCCCCGGACGTAAAAAAGAGAACCCTTCAAAATTCCCACGTTCACGCCTCGGCGAAGCTACGCGACAACGAACCGCCCAACCGCCATAATGCTAAAAATACAGATCCCAGGGTGTTACATCCCAGGGTGTAGGTGCACGAGTACAGAGTTCTCGCCCCTGTTTCGGAGGCTCGTGTTCAGATTCATCCCCCTGGAAGAAAAGAAGTCTCTCACCGTTCTCGGCGGAACACTATCAAACAACTGTTTGCGCCCCTCATGCCCCTCCCTCATCGATCACTCGTCGTCGGAATTTAATCGGCGACCACGACGCGGCCGACATTCATTAAACGGGGCCGTGCGCGCACTTGCTGCACTAATAATGATCCCCGAAGCCACGAAAAGCTGTGCACGAGGGCGCAAAAGGGGTCTCCACGGTAACCACGGCCAGGCCGACCGGCACAAATTTAATATCTGCTAGTTCATAATGACACTCCTGGAAAATGAGCCCGTACGCGCTCGCCCCCAATCCTTCTCTCCCGCTCTCTCTGTCTCTCTCTCTTTCTGTTTCTCTTTTTTTCTCTCTCTGTTCACCCCTTACACCCTCGTTGGTCTTTATTTGTGTTGTATACAGGGTGCGGCATCGTCGTCGCCATTTAGGGGGGAGGAGAGTCTCGAAACAGAGAGAGAGAGAGAGGGGGGGGGGGGGATTTCAAAGGTATGAAATGGTAGCTCCCTTGTTTCTTTCGTCCTACCTATTTTTCTTTTTTTTTTTTTCTTTTCCTTTTTCTTGTTTCTTGGTTTTTTTCCACGAGGTGGAGAGAACTTGAGATTGAAACTCGATCGAGTGGGTTTAATTGCGCGTGCGAGAGGCGAATTGTCGATAGCGCGAGTGGAAAAGAGAGAGTTCCTCGAGGGAGAAACGATGAAAACTGTATTGTGAGTAATAAGTTGGGGTAATTGATTATTGGTGTGTCGGCGAGGTGGGGTTGGTGTGACGTTTAATGCGACTCGCGACGAGTTCTGTCGCTGCTCTGCGAGAATGATAAAACGCCGCAAGTGCGACGGGGAGGGGGGGGGGGGGGGGGGGGGGGAGGAGGAGGAAAAGTAAGAAAGAGAAAAGAAACGAGTTTCGTTCGGTTGCAACCAATATTCTCCTCGTATCTTTTCTAACTTCTTGGCTACGGCGGATTTTGAATCGCGACCTACACTGAGAACAGCGAAACTTTTCGTCAGTGTGTATTTTTCAGAAAATCATGTCGAAATGATCGAAACACTGAATTGCACTACATTAGACCAATATTATTTATTTACTTGTACTCTGTGTTAAATTATAGTAGTGGACGTACTAAAAATTTAACAGTAACCTCAAGCATATGGTGCGATTCGAAACATGGGTCAATTCTTTCTTGTCTTTTGCGTCTTTTTCTGATTAATTTATTACCACACCCCTTTCCATTTTAGGGATATTAAACGAATCGACTGTTGATGTAATTGTTGAATTAGAATTCACTTATGTCTGATCCAATATCTCTTTTGTCAATAACATTTGCCTTTCGTTCTAGCGGACCGCCAACAGTAGCCAAGGAGTTAAAAAGAGAAGTCGATCTTAACACTTTCCCGCTCGAATTCACGTTGACAACAAATTGAACTACGACGCTGGCAAGTGGACTAAAAGCTACCCATGCAAAACAAAGATCACCTCCTCGGATTACGACCGAGTCTCGTAACTCCTCTTACAATCGACACGAGAACACGCGAGAACTTATACTTAAAACACCTTACCACCGCGCCTACAACAGAGGCCATTAAATTTTCAGCTGGCACTCGTCGTTGCACCTTGCGCCTACTCCCAATTACACGCGCCCACTCTCCTCCGCACGTGAACCGGTTCCCCTCGATCAATTTACTAATTATTTCCCCGGTAATCGACGGCTGACACGGAAACTCGTTAATACCGCGATATTTCGACTAGCTGCGTCCTGACAGAAAGGGAGTGACGTCGCGACGAGCAAACACAGAGCGACGCGAATTCCTCCGCGGTCAGGCGCGGCTTTGTTATATTTATTAAGGGAGCGACAGCCCGTTTAGGCGGTGTTCGCGCCCGTACGACACTCGAAGAAAGGAGGAACACGAAAGAAAGAAAGAAATCGCCCGGGATTTCGAGCAATTAAAAGCGGAGACGCGAGGAGAGCCTCGAGTACCGAGGCGGAATCATCGGCTAGCGCCTTTTCGCGCCGACGCCCTTCTTCTTTGGGCGTTTCGAACCGAACGTCCCCCCCAAGTTTTGACTCGTCCGCGAAATAACGAGCAAGCTCTCCTCTGATCTCGATTTGAACGCGCCATTTTCAAGCTTCCTCTCGTTCCAGCCCGGGGGGGTGGGAGGGGGGAGAGGAGGAGGAGGTGTGGAGTGACGAACGAACGAACGAACGAACGAACGAGGCGAGTAATCGAGGGGAGCGCGAAACACGCGACGTAAGGGTAAGTCGTTTGTTAGAATGACGTAATCCGCGACATCAAAGCGCTGCCACGCTTCGATTCGAGCCAAGGATTTTTCGCGTTTTTTTTTTTTTTCTTTTTTTCTCCTTGCCGTCACGATCCGTCCGCCTCTTTGTGCGCCGGTTTTAATTTCCACCCGCTACCGTTCGACGCCGTTCTGCCAGTGAATGGACACTGAAAGAAGGAGAAACGACGCTCCGAGGTGATTTTTAGAGAGAGTCGAATCAACTGACGCCTCTCTCCGCTTTTTACTCTTCTTTTACTCTCTCTCTCTTTCTCTGTTTCTCTCTCTCTGTCTCTGTAGTTTTCTTTCTAGTTTTTACTCTTCGAGAGTAAGAGGTTTTAATGGCGGCTTTCGAGTCGCTTAGGTGCGTAGAGGGTAGAAGGAGAGAAAATTAATCGAGTAGCGATTTATAGGCTAAATACTTTTTTTCAAGACGCAACTTAAAAATTAAATTCCCTTCAAATTTAATTCTAAAATCTTCATTCTAAAGCTCGAACGGGTTCCACCGTTTCTAATTCCAAATCTCTCTAATTTGAAGTAAAACTTGGAATTTTATCTGAAAAGAATCAAGTCAAGCGTTGTATAGAAATCTAGTGTTTCCTTCTTTCTTTTTCGACTCGGAAAATTTGCCGTAGTCAAACGGTCGTGTCTCTCCATTAGCATGGGCACTATAGATTCTACTGTACTTCCACCAGAAACTTACATTCCCCTGTCATCGCAAACAACCCTCCTATAAGACCTTAAAACCACCTATAAAATCCACCGCTCCGAGCAACACCGGACTCGTAATTTTCGACCCGGGAGCCTCTAAAACCGTCCTTAACAATTACACGCTCCTGTTAAATGAACTGTTTGTCGCCCAGACGAGAGTTCAAATAACCGGAATCGTAAACTCTTCCAATTCAATTATCGAGAAGCGTTTTCACCTCAAACTTTCCCATCTGGAATTTCGACGTTCCGAAAAATTTACTTCCAGCAGACGAAAAATTAAAAAAGAAATCAGCCTAGAATTCTCTCGGAAATAATGCTTGTAATCAGCCTCGAATAACGAGAGAATTCAAGAGCGACAGCTAAACAAATCGGAAATTTTCATGCAAAGCGTAGAGCTCTTTTGCCGAGTTGTCTATGGAGCAAGGAGAGGAAGAAACGCGAGTCAGACCGTAGCGACCAAGATATTTCAATTTCAAACGATCGTCTGGAGGGCAAACAGAAACTTGGACGATCCCGGCGAGTAGCGCGATTTTAGCGCAACCCGATCCGTCTGGTTGGGGTTGACGGCTGCAACCGTGGTAACCCCCGGCGTCCTCACGGGCAATCAGACGGCGCGATTGTTGCGCGCGACTCGCGAAAGCCCCGGGAATCCGAAACGAGAGTGAAGTTTCCACGGGCCGGCTTCAATTATTAAAACGCGTCGCGACATCGGATACGCGGCGGCTCAACTTCGCAATGAGGGTTCCACGGTTCCACGGGCTGGCAAGGATTTACCATAGCTATTAAATCGAGTTGTTGGCCGGTTTGCTCCTGCCTCGATGTTTCGCCAGGATGTTCCGAACCGGGAAGAAGTCAATCGCTATAAAGACAGAAACGCTAGACTCATCAACTCCACTTTCTGCCAATTCAATTTAATCTCGCTACACGCAGACGGGATTAAGAAATTCAAGAAATATTCTAAGAAATCACCCTGTATGTAGGTTATCAAATGTCAATTTTCGGCTCATTTTCTGATATCTTGTATAGGGTGGGCTAAAAGTCGGGTTAAACTTCCCACCTAATTTTTTAAGAAAACATCAATTTTAAATTAAACTTAAGTTCAAACGTGATTTTTCTGTTCTACGTTTTTACGTTTTAAAAATTATTTCTTTCGAACGTTGAAAGAAAAAAAAAAAATAATAAAAAAAAATCACGGATTTATTTCAGTAGGAAGTGATTTTTGGCCCAGCCTATATATTATCTTGGTCACACGCCATATTAACTGTTTTTCTCGTTTGCTTTCATTCGAGAAACAATGTAAATTGCGTATGTAATAAAATGTAATATCATAATACAATTAATATTGAAAAGGTAATTAAATATAATTCAATAATCTCAAAATTCTACGTATAACTCACCAACATTTTACCAAAAAATTCAACCGTAACCTTCAAACACCAAGTAAAACGGCAAGTAAAATTCGCAATGCAACGTCGTCTTTGATCCGTCGATGCGTAACAAACACGGAGCAGCGGAGCAAAGAAAAAAAAGAAAAAAAAAGAAGAAAAATCAATGGAAATCAGTCGCCGGCTGGCTGAAGCAGCAACGCAACAAAGCTGCAGGTACCAGTATATCCGACGAAGCAAACCGAAGGCAGACAGACTCGGTAGGCAAGCTGACCGAGGCCGGCGTGGCGCGACGCAACGCGGCGAGCAAGAATTCGGCTAGCCGAACGCTCGCGATACAGAGGGAGTGTATCGAGGCGAGCGTGTCGTTCGATTCGATTAGCTTTGTCCGGAGAACGGTATTCGCGGCGCGCATATTAGCAAAGGCACGCAGTCGACGATGAGGTGGGGCAGGGGTGGCCCACGTAGGCGGCTGGTTTCGCCCGGGTTCGTCGGGTCCGCCAGGTATTCCTTTCGGGCGGCGGTACGGGCAACCCCGAGCGAGTTAATCAACGAGATGCATTCAGAGAGGGAGAGATGACCGGGGCCAGCGAGGAGAGAGCGTCGCGCACGAACCGCGGCATACCCGGCTAAAAAGGAGCAACTGGACCATGCAGCCACTAAGCACAATGGACTGGCTACAGGATATTCAAGCAACGAGGTTAACCCCCGATCGCGTGGATCCAAACGCGTCCGACCGGCAACCGATCGAATACCGTTTACCTAACGCGCTCTCGATGCTCCGACGGACCGGCCACGGCTGGGATTGCTCTCTTGAAACGTTCGAGACGAGACCGGTCCAGTTCGACAACCGAATGTCCCCGAGCGGGGACATTTCCTTCGCTGTTTAATCGACCATCTCACGTTTAAGTTTACTGACGTTTGCGCAAATATTCGCGCAATTTTTCTCCAATTCTATACGTGTGTACAATCTTTAAGAGAATCACTGTGGAAATTCACCTAGAGAATGTTACGTCGAATAAAAGTGAACAGTTGTATATATTTCTCGAATAGACATTTCGTTGATCGTTTAATCGAATTTTTGTTGAATGATTGTTTAATCCTCTTTAAGTTGCTGATGTTTGTGCAAATATATGTTTGTGTAATTCTTCTCTAGTCACGTATGTATATATACTTATACGAAAATAATCGAGGAAATTACTTTTCATCTAGAAAATATTACGTCGAATAATTCACCTCAGAAATATCTTATATATTTCTCGATAATAGAGAAGACATTTCGTTGATTGTTTAATCAAATTTATCATCTTTAGCCTCTCCAAGTTGCTGACGTTTGTGCAAATATCTACGAAATTTCGTACGTAAATTTCTACGAAAATAATTGAGGAATTGCCTCACCAAGAAAATATTACGTCGAATAATTCACCTCAAAAGTCTTATACATTTTCATATATATAAGGTTTACGCACCACATTCAGCCAAGGGAATGTGGTTTTCCCGTGATAGCGAAGGGCGAAGAAAAAGGAAAAGTGTAATCCGGTTGGTGATGAACAACGGGAGAGACGAAGGAAGGATACATAAGTTTGCCCTTAGCAAGGGGTGGAATGCTCCGTGAAAGTTCGTGCGTATGTATCATACCCTCACGCAAGGGAGATACAGATCCGATTGGTTCAAGTTGATTCGAAATAGATTGATGAGCGGAAACGCGAGCTGACCTGGGCTGATTTGACGTAAACTAGCTCGAAGTGATACGAATTAGTGCAAATTGATGTTAATTGAACTCAATCGAACCGAGCTAATCCAGGCTTTGGCTGCATTAATTGTTCAACCGATACGGAACATCCTCCGACTGTTCTAACTATTTAAAGACAGTTGTAGCAAATACGTACACACGGTACGTATGCAGAGCGTCGTCCAATTAAACGTAATTTATTTTCATTTCTACGTGACGTATCTACGTGCTTGGAATTTCAAGCGAGGTAAGACGATTGTCGCAATTTCCCAACGCGTTGATAAACAGAAAAATCAACCCACAACTGGTAATCAGACGTTCGTTCGAAGAAGCTTGTTTCTACTTTACTGACACGATGAAAGTAGAGTAAAAAAACGAACGACAGGCGACGTTTTCCAAAGCGAAAAAAAAAAAAAAAAAAAAACGGTCTAACGCAAAGACGGAAAATCGAATTTCAACGATTCTGGGAAACGATAGCTGGGAAAACCAGCTAAGCCGGGGCTAGACGCGATCGCGAGTGAATCGAGTGGAATTGCAACGCGGGGCAAATCGGCCCGAATCAAAGGGAGTCCAGCGTGCGCGTCATTCAACGGTATCGAACGCACGACACCGCGCGTTTCGAACATTATCCCGGTGAAAAAGCTTTGCCAGGATTCTGTGTCCAGGATCTTTTTCACCCGGTGACCATTCAGAGCCCGCTTCGAAACTCGAAACAACGAAGCGGCGGCCACTCTCCTCTCTGTCTCTCCCTTCCCCTTCCACCCCCATCTTCGCTTTCCCAATTTCGCCGTTAATTCCCCCTCGATCGTTCCCCGTGCCAGAGCTCCGGCTCTCTAAGTACAAAACCTATTCTCTGTCGCGATATATTATTCATACGTGTCCCGAGCAACGTAATAATCCCCACGGCCTCCGCTTACACCACCCGGCACGCGAGTAACTCCCCACTGTCGTTTCCGAAAATGGCTGTCCGCCGAAAAACGACCGATTTTAAGCGACCCTCTGAGAATAAACGGCGGGGGAAAAAAGAAGAGAGAGAGAATAGGAGAAAAAGGGGCGTGATTCGAGGGAAAAATCGTGCTTTTCGACGAAATTTAACGCTCCTCCTTCTTTCGAAGGTTACGAGAAACAGGATTGACAATGGATGAAGATTCCGATGGATGAAAAATGCGAGTGAACACGTAACGATACTTTGAACTGCTGCAAAATGTCGTACAATAACTAACTTGGTCTCATTTTTCTGAAGCGTGAAGCTTCCACTTCAATTGTCCTGAATTGTCCTACATTTTACTCTCCAAAGATGTTTCTACATCGTGAAACGGCTGAAAAAGTGAGAGTACTTTCATTCTCGAAAATTGACAAAATTCAACTGTACGTGAAAACGTTAAAACGTGTTTTTTTTTTTTTTTTTTTTTTTTTTGTAACTAAATCCATGCATCTCTCTTTTACAATGATCTCAGAATTTTCTGTACGATCTTCTTTTTTCTTTTTGACCATTTTACTAAACTTTGAACCTTGAACAATGTGTATGAAAATATTAAAAAAATTTTCGTTTCATTGAAACGCAAACCCCGCTCGATATCTCGATTTGAAAATAAAGCGACTTGTACCACTTTGAAAATAAATTAACATCAGCTAGTAAGCGCAAGTGCACATCTAAGTGTAAGTGAATGCAAAAGGGAATTTTATGTTGCAAACCAAAAGTTTTTGTTTTTAAATCGATGTTGATATCACGCAAATAAATTACACAGGTACACGCAAATAAATTATCATTCAGACTCGTTAATTGCGTTCGTGTAAAATCTGAAATTTTATCAAATATATATATATCTTGAATCTATTGACGATATATATTTTCCCTGTCCTCGGTGAAAATCGTAGTAAATCTTGGAAAAGTGTAGACTCTTTCATTCGTCTCAGTCACGTTTGTTGAAAAAGAAAGTTATTTTCAGAGTGAGGCGGAGAGGAAGGAAATAAATCCAGCCCGACAGTAGGAATTTTTTAGGTGATTTAATGGATATAGTGTTACAGCCTATTAAAAAGTTTGACGAATGTCTCTGCCGTACGTATCTCGCTCGAAAGCTGAATATGATCGATACGACATAACGCGGGAAAAAATGATTTGATATCTTCCGGCGAGCGTAGTTTCGAAGACGAAAAATAGTGTCAGGACAGACGCGTCGAGTCGTTTTTAATCGATCGTTCGACGTAGAACAAGCGGGTTATGTTTGCGGATTATTGATGGATTGCGCCGCGTGACAAATGGACCAGAGTATTCTCATCAGAGGCCGTAGTTAAATTACAATCCCTTTTTTCCCCCAGCTCGAAACGCACCCTGTCGACTGTCCTTTCGCTAACACGCATTCTTTCTTACTTCGATTGGAAGGAAAATTATTCTTTTTTAAAAGGCAGGCTAATTCGTTTATCCGCGAGTGATCAATTTTTCCCCGTTTCCATCGAAACACGTGTAACACGTGCGAAACGAAACTGTTACGTGTACAACTTGTTATTAACCTCTTGCGCTCAAATTGCAACATTTTCTCAGTATTTTAAGTATATTTAAATGTAACCCAGGCAAAAGGAATGATAAGTTTATTACTTCTGAATAATTTCTATGCAGTGACATAGCACCGACGAGTTTAAAAGAGAAAGAAAACGACAAATTATTGTGTACGGTTGTTTAGTCACTCGTTATGGTCCGCGAACCAGTTGCCAGCGCAAGGGGTTAACCTCTTGACGTGCTACGCACGTTGAGAATTTTTTAGTATATTTAAATATACTACCCAAAGGCTAAAATAAATAATAAATTTATTACTTCTAATAATTTCAATCAGCGGTGATATACCGACGAGTTTAAAAGAGAAAGAAAGCGACGAATTACTGTGTACGGTTCGGTCACTCGTTATGGTCCGCGAACCGATTGCACCACGACAAGGGGTCCCGGTGCCGGTCCCGGTAATCGTCCCGGCAAGAAATTGAAAGTTCTGTCTTTCGGAAAAATTTCCGTGCAGTTTGCTCTCGCGCGTCGTTTCGCGCGTTCAACGCCAGAAAATAGAAAGGGGATGGAGACGGAGGAGGAGGAGAAGACGAAAGAAGAGGGAAAAGAGAGAAGGTT
This sequence comes from Frieseomelitta varia, assembly GCF_011392965.1. Taxonomy (NCBI): domain Eukaryota; kingdom Metazoa; phylum Arthropoda; class Insecta; order Hymenoptera; family Apidae; genus Frieseomelitta; species Frieseomelitta varia. The sequence continues at coordinate 178,550 of NW_025110284.1, read as the reverse complement.
GGCGATGGCCGGCCCGAGGGCTAGATCGTTCTGCAAGGGATTCTCCCGGTGTATCGTGGAATTAATTAAAATCGTTAGTAATATCTTCCCAATTGGACGGGTTCCGGCGTTATTATCGGTCCCGGCGATACACACAACGGCGTAAGTGCGTGCCACGGTCGATCGATAATCCTATATTACGTCGCATCGAGTAATCGTAATTGATGCGCACGCATGGCTGCTATTAAATTTACGCGCCGCGTAAATTCACTATGAAACACGACGCAGACCTGACTTGGTGGTGCTTTAGCCGAAACCACGTTTCAGGCGGGCACCATGTTGCTTGTAGGGTAAGAAGAAAAATTTGTCCGCGGCTCACATATGTAGATATTAGATATATAGATGAATCCTACAGATTCTTCGATTTGATGAAAACACATGTAGAAAAACATGTAAATTGACCTTGACTTTGAATTTCAAGATCGAAATTTTTTTTTTCATCGTATTCTACTCGTCACGATGGTAAAACTTCTTCAAGGAACCATAGGTCGCAAACCTGATGATTCTCTTCAAAAATGGCAAAAGAAAAAGGAAGAATTCTACTTGATGAAACTGTATTTGATATTTGATAAAAATCTGCAACCTATTACGATCTATTATTACGCAATTATTCTTGATCGTCTTTAACCTCTTGCCTACACTGTGTCGCTAGAACGGCGCGATTATACTCGTCAAACACAGAGCACATGTGCAGCTGCTCTAAAATTGAATTAAATTACATAAGGAAATAACACTAGTCCTTCTTTTTTTTTTTTTTTTTTTTGAAAAATGGTTTTCACTGTTTAACATAATTAATAATACGTAACATTAATAGGGAAAAAATATTTAGAAAAGAACCAGTCGAGACTAGTTTCGAAACGTATATTCTAAAACGTCTAAAATGTCACCGAATCCATGGCAAGTGAAAATCGACGCGTGTGGCTATCGGCGTTTCTCAGATTTAGATCGAAACGGTATTAATTATTGCGACAGGCGTAACGACGCGTTTCGACGCCGGGTTGGGAATGATATTTGATATTTGAATTGACCGGTGGCGGATATTAATTATAACTCCATGAAAGAGAATATCACGGTGAAAGGGTTTGCTTTTCCAACAAAGATCCCCGGCCGCGTTTCGGTTTATTTCGTGTTAGCGGTCGCGGCGGCGTCCCGAATCACGAACGGCCGATTTTCTATGCGAAATCGGAGTAACGCAGAATTCCAGCCATCGCGAGAGGCTCGTCGACTTTGTACCGCCACATCAAATGTTCCGTTCACGTCGACGCCCCGTTTCCAACAAACAATCCGCCACGTATCATTTCCGGTTCGCGACAAAAACATCGAAAATGGTTCGACACGCGTCAAACGCAACCGAGATCGTCAATTTCAATGCCTCGCGAGCGTTAAAATCATTTTTTTTTGTTTTACTTGCTGCAAAAGTTTCGTATTTTCGTCTGCAATATCTGACGTGGATCATCTTTAATCTCCTAGCTGTGATTTAAAAAGATGCTTTAAAAGTGTGTATCGCTAGAACGACGCGGTGACGATTATACAGAATACGTGCGGCTGTTAGTAAAGTTGAATGAAATTATAATGAAATGACACTAGTCAAATGTTTTTAATTTCATTTGCAAAGCTTAAACATTCGTAATTTCCTTGTTAAACAAGCAAATAAAATATTAGGAAAGAATAAAAAGAAAGAAATTAGAAATTTGATTTATTCTTTCGGAATGACGTTTCTTAACCACGTTGCGCTGGCAACTGATTGCGGACCATAACGAGTGGCCAAACCGTATACAATAATTCGTCGCTTTCTTTTTGCTACTCGTCGCTACTCGTCGGTATGATAACACTGGATAGAAATTATTGAGAAGTAATTTAACAAATTTATTATCTGTTTTGTCTGGGTTATAGACAGAGCTGAGAAAATATTGCAATTTTGGGACGAAAAATTCTCGACGCAATTCCAGCGCAAGAGGTTAAAACAAAATACGATGCATAACGCCATATTCCTATATTATTTCTTGATCATAGCAAGAGTATCATTTAGAAATGATAGAATAAAAAGAACTGGTCGAGCCTAGTCTTGAAATGTACGAATACATTTTATTTTTCACAGGAAATTCAATTTAACTCGAGTAACAAATTTTAATTATTTGTCTCGCGCGACGAGTATACCCGTCATTCACAGCTAAGAGGTTGATCACGCGAACTTGGAAGTTTCATCGGACGCAATCGTCTCCGTTAATTGGAACGTTTAAATAACGACTCGTAAGTCGGTGCAATAAACAGCGGAATAAAACGAACGAAACGAAAGCGAACGTCTACGAGGGACAGGCTTGGCGAAACGATGCGTACGCGTCGCGACGATGACTCTCTCCGCGCGCGAACCGGGCCGTGAAACAGGAACTCAAATGGTAATTCCCATTCATAGAATATTTAATTTTATAGTCGAAATTACGCGTCGCGAATTACCACGAACTCATCTTGTTTAATTAGCCTGAGATTACTCCACCCGTTTCCCGTGCGGCAGTAAAATACAATTCAAACGTATCCGGAGTAGCCGCGGATGAAAGTATCCACGGCCGAATTACACCGGTGCAACGGAATTCTCAGCCGCGGGGATTGCAACAGCCGTTTCAATTCAGCGTTCGAATTGCTGGAAATACGGAATTCCGTTGTGCCAAAGATTTACAAAAATTCCAACGTTAGATATTACGAATTTTACGAATTGTTTACTACTCCGACAAGAGGCGTTAAAAAATTCTCAATCTCAACTCGTCCTGAGACGTTTCATCACTCGTCAAAGTGCTGCGTTAAATAATTTCATTGTCCAAACGTGTTCGTTTCGCTGTAGAGAAGATTTTCAAAAATCGTTAGAAANNCTCACGTTACGAATTTTACGAATTGTTGACTATTTCAATAAGAGGCGTTAAAAAATTCTCAATTCTCAATCTCAACTCGTCCTGAGACGTTTCATCACTCGTCAAAGTGCTGCGTTGAATAATTCCATTGTCCAAACGTGTTCGTTTCGCTGTAGCAAAGATTTGCAAAAATTTCATCGTTACGAATTATTGACTACGCCGACAAGAGACGTTAAAAAATGTTCTCAATTCTCAATCAGGTCATTCCGAGAATTCCTCGACGAAGGAGGAGAAATTTTACATCGAACGCGAGAGAAACATTACCCTCTCTTTCCACAAACAATTCTACCTTTCGATATAACTGGACGCCGGACGCGGATAAATTCAGCAAGGCCAAAGACACATTTTGTCGCGTAGGTGTCCCCAGAGTGTAAAAGTAACTGCGCATCGCTCGTGTACGCAACGAAAGAGAGAGAGAGAGAGAGAGATACAGAGGGAGAGAGGAGCTACTCACCTCACAGTCGTCAGACAAGATTCGCTAATTGGGATTAATTCGCGCTAATTAATTAAATCACGAAATGCTCGGCTGCCATATAGCAGACGGTGTCGAGCGTGTACGCTCGGTGATCGGAGCGTGTACGTATGTATACGCGTGTGTGGGTGAGCGCACGCAACGAACCGGAGCCAGAAACTTTGTGACACGCATCGCTGATAAAATCACCAAGTTATACACGGGAACACGAGAGAGAGAGAGAGAGAGAGAAAACTCGACGTCTCGTCGGGTTCGCGCTGCGAGCATGCTCGATCGAACGTTCAAAATTCGCTGGCCGATAAGAGGCCGGGCGAAACTACAGATTTATTCGTTTTATCGGGTTCAGAGCAGTCGATCGCTCGCGAGCTACCGAACTTTGCCCGCCGTCCGGATACTGTCGACCGTCGAGTAAATTTTGTCAAAGTACACTTGGCAGGGACACTTGTATTTTCGAGCAGGCGAAGGGAAACAATCTCTGCTGGATTGTAATTTTTTTGACGCTACCTCGAGCTAATAAATAACAAATCAAAGTAAATGACAATTACATTAATATAGGAACAATAACAATTAGATTAATATAGGAAGCTGACAAATTGAAATAAGTAAACAAGTAACCGTAAATTAAAATGCTATTTTACACGAATCATACTGCAAGCATTTTTAATAAAATCTACATCAAGCAACTTTGATATTAGTTTCCTTTCATTTTAAATTTCGAAGAAATTCGTCGAGAAGATTAATCGAGACGAAAGTTAAAGACTTCGGCAAGGTTTCTTGGCTTAGTCGAGAAAATTAAAATCGAAAAAAATACTCAAGACACCTCGATTTAGATTTTAGAGAAATCGCGAGAACGATTGGCGAAATTCGTTGAAACGGAACGAGGTGAGTTCCTTCAGGGAGGAGGTCGAAAAAAAAAAAGAACGAGCGGCCAACTACGGATTAAACAAATGCCAAACGACTCCCGGCGTTTGTGCTTTCGAAAAAAAATTCATTTATCGCGAGCAAACTACACGCCGGCCGAGCTGTCAGTCAAAGTATAAACCGAGAGAGTAATCCGATCGGTCTCGAACGGAATCAACATCAAACGCGCAACTCTCGGTTGGAACTTGATTTTTGGACGCTAGAAAAAGCAAACGTGAATCGCCTCTCTGCCTTCGTTCATATTAATTACTTCCACAGACGGGTGCCCGGCACGCGTGCGTTTCCCTACAGTTCAATAAATACAGCGGTAATTAAATTTCTCGCTGGCAAAAATTTCGCTTACGGTGCGTGTACGCTGTATTCCTTTCTACGCTTTCTTCGCTACGCGATTTCGGCTTTGTTGGAAATATTCAACCGACGGGACGGTTGAATTTTCGCTACTATTTTTTTCTTTTTTTTTTTTTTTGATATTTACACCGACTTAATTGAAAGTAATTTTAGCAATTAAGCGAGATTTCACACAGAGGGCAATTTTTGAAAGTGAACAGGTTTGATACTCGTATTAATTTGCATACATTAAAAACATGGTATCCTATACAAGAGGATAATTTTTTATAAACAATTGGCGTGCACATTTTCTTCGCATTTTGACGATAGGAAATCAACGTTATGACAGGGTGTTAATTTGTATACATTAAAAACATGGTATGTTTGCTGTGAATTCACGTGTGAGGCTAGACAAATGTGTGGAAAATGTTTGGACTGTTTATTTCAAATTCTCAGCGACGTGCTTTACACTTTGGTTTCGGTTGCAGAACTTTTTGAAAAGAAAGTCTGTCCCGAAGCGTGCCGTACAGGCTGGAAAATTTATACGAACGGCGAGAAGCGGACGGTGTTTCAAGAGACGGGATAATTAAAAGAGAGTGGTGGTAGAGGGGGGTAGCCGGGTAGCGAATCGAGAAAGAATACAAAAGAGAGGATTCGACGAACGGAACCCCCGGACGGGTGAAAATAACGACGGAAAACGACCCGCAGATGTTAACCCGGTGCTCGACGAGCGGCTCGGCGACGCTTTATTCGCAGATTGCACTAGTTAAAAACTGTCGCCAGAAATAACAGTAACATGCGGCCGGTTGTATTCGTTTCGTTCGTGCGGCGGGCCGGGAGTTAAATTTGTAAGATGCCCTCTCGCTCTTCTTTTACTAACCTGTTGACTAGGGAATTTAAAAGGAAGAGGCCACCGAAAAAAGCTCGCTGCTAATTCCGATTCTTTTTCTATCTTCCTCGTTGCCGCGCGAATCACTAGATACACACTATTGTTCTAGAAATGTTTTGTTTGCCTCGAGTCAGAAGATATTTGTAAAATATTAGCTAGTCGATAACACGTACGTATTACGATCGAATATGTTATTGTAATTCGTTAAAAATGAAAATTCCGCTATTCCGGAAAGTAAAACAGACAAAGCGTGTAAATGCTATGAATCGAAATTAAACCAGCCGGTTAATTAATTAATTCGATCGGAAGCGACGTTAAAAAATAATTGAACCTTAGATAAGTTAACCTTAAATAATTTAAAGTTTTTCAAAAACCTTAAGAAATAATTCACGAGAGCACCGAACAACTTCCCCGGCGTGTTCAAGAATCGGTGTACAAGATTTCTATTCGATTTGCTTTCCCGGTTTCCTTTCATCGGCTATAAAACGCCATCATCGAACCGCCACGAGGATCATAAAAGCGAAAAGCTCGCAGAATTTAATTAAACGATCGACAGCCTTTCATTCGCGTAAATTCGCTCTCTCTTTCTCTCTCTCTCTCTCTCTCTCTCTCTCTCTCTCTCCATTGAAGTCGAACTACAGACGAACTTTGCCCGCCGATCGAACATTTCGAAACGCTGAAAGGCTCACGTGTTCCGATCGAATGCTACCCGGCAGAGTGGTGTGTATCGAGGGACCGGGCCTGAGGTTTTTTCCTCCCAGGAATTAATAATCTCGAAACGTTATTAAGGCCGTCGATAAGGAAATGCTGACGCCAGATGCGCGCGCGCGCGCACACACACTTTTCCTAACAGTTTTCCTGCCGCGATAAACTTTCTAATTATGAAACTTCGCCTCTGACTAAAGCGTATCAGCGGCAGCGGATCAAAGTGATACCCGAGATCAGGCTCGTAAAACTTCTTCTCTTGATATCGGCCCGTAATATTACGGGAAACAAAACGCCAAGTTAAATAAAAAAAGGAAAAAGAAAAAAGAAAAAGCTATCGTCGGGAACCCTTCATTTTCTCTCGACTCGCTGCCGTACAGCTCTGAACTGCCCGTGTTGTCAGCTGGCACCGTTTATCTTTCAAAGTCACTTCGTGTTTCGGTGTTTCTACCAAGAAATTTTTAATCCAAACTTTGATACTCGCGATTGGCCTCCGATTTAATTTTATTAACTAATTAACTCCTTGAACTCCTCCGACTGAAAGGAAACTTGGCTTTTTTTTTTCTTATTTGAAGTAAGTTCGCTTCTATGGATCAAAAACCTTCAATCGTGTCTCTTATTGTTAGTCTCAGAAGTGTCGGTAGACACGAAGAACAACTGAACAAACTTTTTTTCTTTTTTATTTAAGTTTTAAGAGCCTCATTTTTTTGAGATTCATTACAGCTATATCTGTAGGACTAACTAGGAAATAAAAATATATACTTTGTACATTAAGGTTGCAGTCTTAAGCGTTTTGTTTTATTTTGAGAATGTTCATTGACGTGCTTAATTATTTCTAGGCGATGAGTAGTACTCGATGGAAACACAGTAAATGCACCTGCTATAAGATTGAGTTAAATTATATAAAAAAATGATAAATTCTTTTTCTCGGTGATTTCTTGAATAATTTTTAATTTTATTGGTATTTACTTGACATTTTATCACTTGAAAATTATTCCATAAAAAAAGAGCCATTGAAAATTCAAAATATGGAGGGAGGAAGTTTCATCAATTCATAAAGAAGTAAAAAATCAAATATTTGCAAAATTAAAATGGTCAGAGATAAATTTAATTTGTTTTTGCATATAGTCACGTCAGTGAACATTTTCTCTGAAATATTCTAAAATACGCTATATATTATAAATTATTATTATAAAATATATATATTTATAAAAATATATATTATTATTATAAAATTACAAATATATATTTTCTTTATCTGAATTTCACAACAAAAAGCAAAAGCGAATTTCTCTCTACATGATGAGTCGACATTAAACAAAACAATTCCATCATTTCATGACGAGCATACTCACAATGTGAACGAGGATTTAAGAAGTTAAGGGAAATAAGGGAAGTTAAGGGAAATAGACGCAGTAGTAGGCCGGGATAGCTGGCTTAACAATTATTTCGGAATTATTTAAGAATAACATGTACATGTTGAGGAATTTTTTGAAAAATTCTTTACAACTTCTCGCGTAAAGATCAATCACTGAAACCTCGAATACAATACAAAAAAAAATACGAAGAACGTGAAAAAAGAGGACTATAAGAGAAGCATAACCCTGTACCGGTGTAAAGCATAACCCTGAACCGGTGCAAAAAGCCATGACCCTGGCCAACGCGACGAGCCCGTCGTAAAGAAACCGCCGTTCGTGAAACTGCGTTTTCCGGTTCGAGAATCGGCGACAGGGCGGCAGCACCGCTCGACGAGCCCCTTCAGCTACGACGCGCAGGGAAGAGAGAAAGGCCGAGTCGTTTCACAGGCCGATCTAAATTTAAGTTTCAGATTTATACGCCCTCGCTCGCCGGCCATTGACTTCGGCTCGGACTCGCTTCTGCCCGGCTCGGCACCAACCCCGCGCTCGCTTTCCCTGACCCACCCCGTGCACCGGCTCTGGTGGATGCGACTCCGACTCCAACCCTCCCCTCCGCCCTCCCTTTTCTGCGTCCGCAGGGACCGGGAATAAATCACGAGCACGGAACGCCAAGTGAAAAATGACGCTACCGCCGGTAAATCTTTCAGATTGCTCCGGAATCGGTCTTTATCGCGAGTATCGAAGTAATTAGGCGCGAGTGTACGGGGATGTCCGGGAAAGTCGCTTTACAATTTCAATAATTTATTTACAAAGGCAAATGAACAGGCAGATGAGTGGAAATTATTACAAAATTAGACGTGTATATTTAAGTTTCTTTTTGCTTCATTCAATACACCTCTATGTGGGGACCATTAGTTGCACGAAGCAAATCAAGACGGTACTCGATTTCTTGCCATGTTCGCTGTAGCATAGCCTCATCAATGGTGGCAGTGGCATCGGTGATCCTCTGCTTTAGATTAGTGATGTCTCGTACTTTTGTTCGATACACGATATCTTTAACATAATTCCATTTGGGTGTTCATAAAGTCTCTTTACAATTTCAAAAATTTATTACAAAGGCAATTGATGAGATATCTTCGTCAGATTTTGTTCCATGTACTCAGTGCTTATCAAGGTTTTTATCACATTAAATTTCAGGTACCCTGTTGATGAATAGGATACTGTTAAATGAACCCCTTACGGAATGGTTACACCGCAAGAGAAAGCACAGTGCGTATCATGGTTTATTGAAACCAAATCGGATCTACAGACTCAGCGAAACTTCAGAACTAAGTATGGAAGAGATCCATCGTCACGTGCATCAATTCGTGCATGGCACAAGAAATTTATGGAGACAGGGACAGTGTTCGATAAAGGTAGGAGTGGACAACCAGGAAACATCTGAGGAAAACATCGATCGTGTAAGAAATCGAGTACCGTCTTGATGTGCTTCGTGCAACTAATGGTGCCCATATAGATGTCTATTAAATGAGGCAAAAAAAAAAAAAAGAACTTAAATATATACGTCACTGTTTTGTAATAATTTCCACATATCTGTCTTTCCATTTGCCTTTGTAATAAATTTTTGAAATTGTAAAGAGACCTTATGGACACCTTGTATTTCCCGCTATCGAGTTGTCGCTCGTATTATGGAGATTTTGCGAGATTGGAAGAAACCAGGGGGTGTTTGTGAATCCCGTTCGGTCAGTCGATCTTGAAAGACCGAAGTAACTCGGAGTAAGGCAGAAATTTTCAACGCGACCAGACGACAGAGTTACGAGAGGGAAATTTGCCGACGTGACGACGGGGGGTTGAGAGGCACTGATCTATTTGCGGAAAAGCGAATTAGTGGTTATATGGAAGACACGAATTCGCGCGAGTGTTTTCGAGCTGTTGGTTCGAGCGCGAGGTATTTCTGTTATGCGTCTCTGCCGTTCTGCCGATCGTAAAACGTAACAGATGAGGAAGTAAACGACGGTTACTGAGACGTTATCCGACGTCAAAGTGCAAATCTGACGTTCGTCGATGTTTGTTTCCTTTCTTCACGAAAAATAGCGTCATTCGATCGGAAATATTTCAGAAACAACATTCGAAAACTACAACGAGAACGTGATTTCTCGAAGAATTACGTCTCTCTCGTTCTGCGGAAAGCTAAAGTACTAAATCCCCTGTAGAAAAGACACCCATAAATATTTCCGAGGAGAAGATACGTATCGCCAGCTTCCCTTAAATTAAACTTCTATCGCCCGCATAAGTCGCAAAAAGCACAGAAAAACCGGTAAAGGAGAAAAAAGTATCGCGGGGCGCATCGGAAGAGAGCCATCGGAAACGCGGCCACGAAAACGGCACGGAACCAGCTGTGTCGTCTCGCTGAAAGAGGAGCAGCGGTGGAAAGGCCGGGGGAAACACTCTGCACGAGCACATATATATATCCCTCTCATCGATTTGTAGAAACGGAAATGTTACAACATAGTTCCGAGAGCGACGCTGAGTGAGAAACGCGAGCGTGTTTCTCTGAAAACAGAGAGAAAAACACGAAGCACCAAGCACTCCGAATGCCTCCGATATGCATAATTCAGGCAAGTTCCTTCAAACTTTGTCATCGATCGTGCTCGATCACCGTGTGTGTAAGCCGGCGTATAAATATTTCCGTGTGATGAGATCCGCGCTTCCCACCACCGTCGTATACCGATGATCGACGAGATGGTGAATCGTGCATTCAAAACTAACGGCGTTACGCCGGGATTTGCAACGTTTACCGCGGCAGACGGACGGCGACTCTGTTATTGGGAGCTTCGCAAAAGGGATCAGCGGCCAGAGTTTAAAAATTCTGCTCGAATTCTGCTCACCGACAGCTTCAGCTTCACCGTTTCGGTTCCCATCGAGATCGTCGCGTAGAATTTTTGCCGTTGTTAGGCTCCCGACGATTAGTAGTAACGATTTCAATGCAAATCAAACGTCTTCGAACGCGGTACAACTGGAACTTGATCATCCATCCTTTGCTCAAACTTGTGGAGATGATAGCAAACACCGAAACGTTCATAACGTTCGAGCGATAAACAATGTAGGCGTCTGATAGAAATATACATTTCCTGGCACTTGTAAAAAGTTATTCGCGCGTTTGAGGGAAATTGTCGTTTCAAACCGTGAGACCTCTATTTTCAGTCTTTGGCCTCCTTTTTTCCATAGATGTTTCAAAAAAGCAAGGATATCTTTATGGTCGAACACTGTAGAAATTCGAATGTTTTGGAAATAATTGAAATATTCTTTCTCACGATCTACCACGATCTCCAAGATCGAAGTATTCTCTTTAAACCTCTTCAAACTTGCTGTACGATTTTTTTCTTCGTCACTTTATTGAACTTCGAACATTGGAGTTAAAAAACGACAAAAAATTCAAAGAAACCCCGACATTTAACCCTAATGTTCAAAGTTCGATAAAATGGCGAGAAAAGAATTGTGCGGCAAGTTTCAGGAAGAAAACTTTGATCTTCAAGACCATGATAGATTTAGTTACGAGAAAGATCCTTCAATGTTCTCAGAGGCAGTTGAATTTTGACAATTTTCGAAAACCAAGGTATCCTTGCTTTTCCGCGGATGAAAAAATTCGAAAGAAACAAACGTAGGACTGTCAAAGAAAAAAAACGAAGCTAATTGGATTATTGGACGATTTTTTTACGGAAGCGTAACAGCGAAATTATAAACTTTCGTTTATCGTTTCAAACGCCTAATGTATTTACTATTCCATTTGAGAAAGGATTAAATAAATTCTCTTTTAAATATCAAAATCATACTAAAAGCACACGGATGCAGAAGTAATCTCTCTCATGGATATAGAAATAATCTGACGGTGAGATTCGAGACGGAGAAACGTCGATGCGAACAAACTTCAAACGGAACGTCCATCCCGCGCCGCTACGTAAATAAAATTTCGCGAACTTTGCGGCGAGGCTTCAATAGAAATTGTGCAAGCTGCTCTTGAAAAGAAGCAGTCACGGCCGAGTTCCTTAAGGAGGCAAGCGTACAAATGTGCTGGATCGGTTGACAGAATTACGCTGGCCGCCTTTGAGAAGGAGAATTCAGTCCCGGTCATTACACCCGGTCATAAATTTCGCGAAATCTCGAGCAGTTCCTTTAAGTTTCATTCTCTGTGGGTTTCTCCCTCCGTTCGTGTCGTCCGAGTCTATATTCCTCGTTCGCATCCCCTTTTCTCCTGCCCCACAATGGCAAGAATCGCCCGGCGAGCGAAATAAATTCGAAGCATCGTTGATAAAATATCGTTGGCCGTGTAGTTTGTTCGCTGATCTCAAAGGGATGGCACGGCTGGCACGAACGTCACCAACTCGTCGAGAATTACGATTGTCGGCCGTTACCAACGGAAATCTATCGGTTTCTAATGCATCGAGGCGATTGCGTGATCCAACGACGTTCATAAAATGTCGCGAACGAAATATCCTAACGTTTCGAAGAAGTCAGTTTACACAAGTTTCGCAAAATATCTATCGATCATTCGTCTCGGCGAAATTGCGGTTCTGCAATCTGACGTTTCTTCTCTAACAAAATAATTGTTGCAAGTATTTTCCACGTCCTGAGTAACGACGTTTCAACTCAGTTCTCATTTTGTGACATTTTATGTCTCTAATAACAGGTCCAGTTTGACCAGAATTCCATCCTCCGAGTACAAATCCCTCAAACCAGCTCGTTAAACTTTAATCCTCCGATTCATCGCTTCCTTTCTCGTTCGCCGTAACGCGAATCCTCGTTAGCCGCCGAGCCTTTATTTTCCATTTCCACGTCCTCGCGCACGCCTCGAGAGATAAGCCCCGCGGGATTTTCTCCGACACCGGCGAATGTAATCGAGGACTAAGACCCCGAGGAAGAGTGCGGCAACCTTCGTTAGCCTTCTCGTTCTCCTGCGAGAGCGAAGATTGAAGACGAAGCGGCTGATCGCCGAACGAAGCGGCTGATCGCCGAACGAACCCGTAACAGCAAACGGAACTCGCGCTTTTTGCGATCGTAAATACTCTGGAACACGTCCCGTAATCGTACGTGGATGTAATGCTCGCTTGCTTCACGTGAAGCAGATAATTACACGCTCGTGTCGTCACATTCGTCTCACCGACGCGCTCGCGTTTCAACCCCCTTGCGCTGGCAACTGATTGCGGACCATAACGAGTGACCGAACCCGTATACAACAATTCGTCGCTTTCTTTTCCTTTTGAACTCGTCGGTATATCACTATAGGTAGAAATTATTAAGAAGTAATAAATTTATTAATAAGTAATAAATTTTATTTTTTATTTTGCCTCTGGGTTATATTTAAATATACTAAAAAAATTCTCAACGTGCGTGACACGTTATTCCAGCGCAAGAGGTTAACCCTCTGCGCTGGCAACTGGTTCACGGACCATAACGAGTGACCGAACCGTATAAAATAATTTGTTGCTTCCTTTCTCTTTTGAACGCGTCGGTATGATATCACTGGATAGAAATTATTAAAAAGTAACAGACTTATCATTTATTTTTCCTGGGTTACATTTAAATATACTTAAAACTGAGAACATGTCGCAATTTTGGCACGTCATTCCAGCGCAAGAGGTTAACGATCGATAATTCTTCCACGATCGACCTGCCGTTGTTTTAATCGCGCGTTACCGTTCGACCGATTAATGTTAGACTTATTACTGCCAATAAAGTCAAACCCTGTTCCGACGCTTATTCTCAAAACGTTGAATCGCGTAGATCGCGAGACCAAATCTCCCCCTAAATCATTATACAGGCGTAGCCTGTGACGCTCGAGGCATTGATAAATCGTTCGACGACGGCGACGACGTTGGCTCGAAGTTTTCAAAGAGTGACTTGCCGCGGAAAGTGTATATTAAAGTTGGAGACTGGGCATTGTGGGTTACACAAAGTCGCGAGTCGCGCAAAGGTAACGGCGTCCTGTACCGGGCATTGAATATATAAGATTGATATTTTATTCATGACAATAGGTATGCACACATCTATGGGGGAGGGGAAAGGGTTTCGCTGCGCTAAAGGGCACTAAACTTTAATCAGGTTCGCGCAAAGTGTATCTCAACGGTGTGTGTTCGTTCGATCGCTTCGGTGAAAGTGGAACGATCGCAACGTTTGAAACTTTGATTTTCAAACCGTCTGTTATACGTTCAACCCTTTGCCCTCGGCAAACTTTTTCCTTCATATCGGCTACCAGCAATTCGTTAGGCAGTATCACTTCAAATGAAATGGCGGAGCATTGAGAATGATCGTTGAAATGGTATTTAACATGAAATTAATATATATATTAATATGTATCTTTCTAATATGTGATATCGTTTAAAGAGATGATCAATGTGCAGCGGGGGTTTTCTAGAACAACTATGGTATACATAACAGTTAATTCCGAAAAAAAAATCTTCTCTGTCATCTTGTAAACTTTCACGAGAAGCAACGAGAAGTGGTAGTTTATGTGAATATATTCCGAATGAGTGTCAATAGACTCGCAATTGCCTCTGTCTTTAGGAATTTCTTCTTCTGAAATTCGTTTATTCTTCCCACGTCGTTTATAGCTTTTACAGCTATTATAGCTTTCACTCTAGGCCTCTGGGTTTCAGATATTATACTATTACACTATCATATTGTACAGTGCCAAACGTACATTTACATTCGTTGTAATTATATTTATATTATAAAAAAAAAGCTGGAGCTGTTGGCTCGGATATAAGCACGTCTCTTTAGAAAGGACAGTTTCGTTGACTACCAAGATTTCTCGAACCTACCGGTCTCTTACCAGCTCGCCCACGAAAAATATCGAAAATAGAAATCACTAATCTCTTAGCGCGAATCCCAAACGAATTCTCCGCCTTCTCTCTTTCTCGTCGAACTCGTAGAATTCCACCAAAGCCTCCCCGACGCAGGCAGAGGCATTAAAAGCCCCCCGGAAACGTAACGCGTCGATCTTTTTCAATCCATCCCATAAACCAGCGGCTGCCAGCGAAAAAGCGCGTGCCGTTTCCTATCGAGGCCACGCGCTTGCTTGCAGCCAGCTCTGAGAAAAAATCTCGTTCAATTTCGCGAAAACTTCGCGCAGCCGGGGACGGGAAAGGGGAAGAAGAGACGAGAAGATGTACGAACTCGCAGTAAAAAGAAGAAGAAGAAGAGGAAGAAGAAGAAGAAATGAAAAGAAAAAGAAACAAAGCGCGAGGAGTAATCGTTACGAACAATTAAATTAAACAACGGGGGGGGAAAAAGGGAGTGGCGAATGGCGGTCGGTCGCGCGGAGTGGTAATTAAAAGTGAGCCCATTAATTCGGCTTACCGGGCAGCCTGGACGCGTTTGAAATTGTTTACAAACTAAAGTACACGTCGCCGAAGCTTTTAAATGTCCGTAATTACAGGCAGTTCGGTGTTGGGTGCCAGTTGAAATTAGAATAGCGAAACGACAAACGGGTAATAAATATAAACGCTCGGATCGATCCGTCCTTCTCTCTCTCTCACACACACACACACACACACACTTTTGTAGTTTCTCCCTTTCTACCATGGTATACAGTGCAGGGGAGTGAGAGAAATTTTCATGAAAAAAACTGGGAAAATTGCGCGACACATACACCGAGAGAGAGAGAGAGAGAGTGAGAGTGAATTGCATTCAAATTTTTATGAAGCCGTCCCCGTCCATCCGTTTAAACCGGGCAAAGCCCGGGCGTTTCGAGCGTTCGAACGTTTCAGCGAGCAGAAAATTCACATTTTATTGCTGCTTTACGGGGACTATTTTCCCGTGGCTCGTTGGAAAATGTCTCTTCGCCCGTGTTTAAGCCCGTTTGAAGAAGCAACGAGTTTTATCATTGTTGGCGAGCGCGAGACACCCCGTCCCCACCGGTGTATATATATTTGGAGAATTTTCGTGTAGACATCGTGCGACGTATTCCGAGTATCGTAACAAAATTCAGCCAATTAGAGCGACGAGATTCGACTGTTAATAAATCGACGATGACATCGAGATTCTTTTTCTCTCCCTCGATTCTTCGGCAGATGATTCTCCCAAAAAAAAAAAAAAAAAAAAAAAGAATCTCTCGTTCTACCTCGTTACTTCGTCGATTCCATCGCCAATAAACTTCATCCTCGAACTTTCATCGAAACAAAAACGCAGCTTCCGGCGAATTAAATCTCGCTGAAACGAGTCCGCCTCCTCCGCCACGAGAGAACCAAGATATCGCGGATTAACATGTAAAGTTGGCTGGGAAAAAATTCATTGTCATGTTCCCCGTCGGCACTCGAACTGAACTCGCGATCGATCCCGCGGCGGTGCGGACCGATACTTGGAAAGAATCCCGGTTTAATGGCGGCGAGCTAAACAGAGCCGAAGTTCGTCGCATTGGGACGGATACTTATGCAGTTCGATCGATTTTTAAAAGGAACACTCGGCGAGAACTGGCTGAGAAGTTTTCCACGAGTCGATGGACCACGAGTCGTTGCCACTTGTTGAATGTTTATAAAGCGGAATGTAAGTCTAAAGTGGCCACCCTCTTGACATTTTCCGTTACACGCGTCGCCGTGAAAAGTGAGAACCATTGATATATGTAAATCCTGGCGCTTCTTCGTTTACTCGTGCGCGATACGCGCGATACATCGGCTTTCGCGTCGACGCACAGATACTCGGATGCATTAGCATAAAGGAAGTTCATTGTTTGAACTCGTAAGTTAAGTATAAGTCGAAGATTATAGTATAGTATAGGATAGCAGCAAGGATAGCGGTGAGAATAGCGGCACGGAGAGCTATGAGATGAGTGAGACCTCGCCGCTCCACTATAAACACTTCCATTAGATTACATTCGTCTGTTTTGTCGCGACGCTCGCCTCACCGCTATCCTCGATATGAGACCTCTACCGCTCCACTATAACCGTACCCTAAGAATTCGAAGAGGAATTGGAGGATGGTGCGCATATGGCACGCTGTGGTGCGAGCGTGCAAGTGGGGAAATAATTATTTGGAAATTCAAATAATAACGCAGGATTCGAGAAGATACAGTGGGGCGCAAAATTGAGTCAATAACAAAAATTTTTGAGAAAAATATTACGCGTATATACGTATATATGCATACATATGTTGTAAGGGTGTATGACGGCAGATGGTGATTGACCCATTGCATAAAATTGAAGGGATTATGAATCAATATATGTATAAAGACATTTTAAAAGAAACATTTGCCAAATTGTATGCAAGATATGCCCTTCGTTGTAGAAGAAATCGTTTTTCAACATGATCCGGACCCGAAACATACAGCGGAAAGCGTAACTAATTAGCTGACTACTCATTTTCGATCTTAAATTGGCCTGCACGAAGCCCCGACCTAAACCTCATCGAAAATCTATGGGGTATATTGAAAAAAAAAAAATTTTAGACAAATCTCCTCCTAGCTCAGTACTGGAACTACATGCTCGTGTTATAGAACAGTGGAATCAAATGCCACCTGATTTCTGCTCAAGACTGTTTGAAAGTGTGCCAAGACGTATTAGAGCTATTATCTAAGCAAATGGTTTATGGAGAAAATATTAAGGTATGATAAAGCTTGTAAATCTGACCATGAAAAAATTGTGGTGCAAAATTGATTCTACGTTTTTTAATTTTTTCAGCCAGGAAGAAACCTAATCTTAAAAGTTAAAAAATAGCTTCAGTTTCCTGAAACTATAAAGAATCAGATAGTCAAGTTTATTTTCATGTTTTCATACTTTATTTAACAATAAAAAATATTTTTCTCAAAAATTTTTATCATTGACTCAATTTTGCACCCCACTGTATATACCGGGTCCGAACATTTGTCGGACGAGTAATCCAAGAAAGGATTGGAAAAATCAGGGGAAACAAAGTTTCGAAATTTCCTTCCAATTTCACTCTACTACCAGATATCGGGAATATGTTAAAAATGACAATGGGGAGAGGAATCAAATTTCCAAAGTTTTTCCGAGATTCCATATTCCAAATACAATGTTGTTCCTTTTTCGCTATTTGCCGTGAAATATACACCGTTGCAAACATCAGAAAAATACCAGGCACAGGAATAAAAGTAGGATAGCTTTTCTACCACTCTTTTTTCGCTCGAATCCCATTTATATATATATATATATATATAATATCCTTGCCTTTTTAACTCTATTTGTCTAAATATTCAGCCGCGCAAACATCGCGAGGGAAAAATAGCGAAAGAAATTTAAAAAACAAAACAGAAAAAGAACGAAGCAAAGCTTTCCTACTCGCCATCCCCCTCGAATATCGGTCTAAAAATTACTCGCCGAGAGACAAAAGGAAAAGAGATTATCGAAACGTGAAAACGAGAGAGGGGGGGGGGGAGTGGGAATTTGCATGGTATTTCGTCGGCTCATCTTCGATTTCGAACTTCCGCGCGCGACAAAACGAGCCGGGTAATCAAAAAACAAGAGGAACCGGACGTTTCTAATCCGGATCACGCGTGTCCAGAATGAGATCGGGTTTCGGAATGGGATTCGAAACGACGACCAGAGCGAAATGAACCCTGCCCGTCGACGTTTTTTCCATTCGAATTTCAGCGCGGGCTTGCTTTGCCTCTTTTCCATCCCTCTTTCACCTCCCCCCTCCCCCTCAACCTTCGTCCTTCTCCACCTTTTTTAGTTTTTTCCAACGGCGGCTGAAAAACGGTCAGGCGACCGGGAAACGCGGGAACTCGCGTTTCGAGGCACGCATTGGTATTTATTTTCGAGGAGACGTAAATATCCAGCTCTCTTTTTTTTTCCTTCACCCCCTGTACTCCTACTCTACCCTTCTTTCACATCCGTTAGAGACGCATGGTTCGTAGATTCGATTTGGCCAGAAAGTGCGCGCCGAGTTCGCTCGCGAAATAAAATGCTGCGTTCTCTGTTTGCAAGTGCAAACAAAAAAAGTTGCGTTTGACCAAAGTGTCTGCCGAATGGAGATTTCGAAATTCCCACCGCGTACGCGCGTTGATCCCTTCGTTGCTCGATTAAATTGATACGCCAGAGCAAACCGGGCTGTCTCTGTAATTTCTATCAATAGTGGCCCATGAATTGATATTATCTTTCTTTTTCTATGGGCAAAGTACGACGAATGACTCCGAGGGAAACAGAATTTCTCGTACTTGTACATAACGGAGCAACAACTATTGGCTAAATATTATCTTTTATTCTTCATTATTAAATTCTTATCTCTGCGTTGATTTAACTAAATTCTTTACTTTGAGACTTCCATAAGGTTGCTGATACACGTAATAATAACAACAGTTGGATAATATTTCGTTAGTCCGACTTTTTAATTAAACAGGCGAGTGACAAAGATCGCTTCACAAAATAAGGAAAGCTTTATCTCAGCAAGCTCTCAATAAAGCAAAAATCGAACGCAATGTATAAGTACAAAAAAAAAAAAAGAAAAGAAGGAGAGAAAATTTCTGGTTTCGTTCATTAGCGGAGAAATAATAACGACGGGTTGGCATTCAGAATGAGACCAAAAAAAAAAAAAAAAAACAATGGAATTCACAGGCAGCATATTGTGATGCCCCCGATACAAACAGCCTGGATAAATATGTGTTTTGGAATCCCTTCCTTATTGCGTTCTTCGTCGCTTTTCATGTGTCGTACCAATGCAAACACCACGGTCACTTTGTGAAAAGTGTGCACAATCACCGTGGCCTTGCCCTGCCCTGCCTTTGAAGCTTTTTTCGTTTACACAAAGAAAATATATCACTCCCATTCTCGTGCTTTTCATATTCGAGCGAAACTCGAACCCCGAAAAAAATAAGTCAAAACGACGCTTTCATGTTGCGCAGCAACATTCGGACACTGGGAATTTTTCATTTCATTTGTCACGAGCCGTTTGTTTTCTAAGTGGCACAAGTCACCTTGTTTACAAATCGAGGTGTTGGAAGATATTCGTGTCCAAACCTGTCCGTCATTTCGTTACTTGCCTAAACTTCCATCAACACATTGAACCATCTCGATGGTTTCTGACACATTGACTTTTGCAAATTGTTTTAAAGTTAAATGAATTAGAATTTATAGAATTGTAGAATTAATCCGACTATCGACTTTTTTGGAGGGGGGGGGGGGGAGAAAGTGACTTGTGCTACTTTCGAGATAAACGACTCATATATCAATTTCAACGTCTAAAACTGCATTTCGCGTATTTTCGTAATTTCGTTGATTTTTTTGATCTGAACATTATCTTGTAACAAAATATAAAAGACACAGCGAAGAAAAAAACGACGGAAGATTTATCACGTTTCTCCGCTGCGGTCTTCGAACTGTCTCATTCTCGAAAGCCACGTCGAACACGTTCGAAGTTCGCAATTAAATACAAAACTATAGAGAATTACAGAAAAATCGTCGCTCACCTTTTGAAACGGCTGCGAGGAGTATCACGACGAACAGTAGGCGCAGTTTTCCGCAGCTTCGTCGTCCCATCGTGTCCTTAAAGAGGAGAGCACACCACACAGCACCACAGTCAATTACGGACGCGCGAAACGCCAGTTGAGAATCTATCCGCGATACGCATCGTTCACTGATCGAAACTAGTCCCAACCGTGCAACCAACAGTTTGCACGCAAAACGGCTCGACAGTCTTTCTCGGAATTGACTCAACTGCGCGACATCCCCGCACTTTTCCCCCCAATGACTGAGTTTCAATTCACGTGAACCACCGAGAAGAAAAAAACCGTCGCGTTCCGCGAGACCTTTTAACAGCGTCAGTTTAACAAGGTTAGTTCGTTCGTTTACGCGCCTACGCGAGAATTTGAAGACGCCTCGTTTCGTCGTTCACGGTCGACGAAAACGTAACAGTTGAAACGCGACGATCGTTCGTGAATCGTTGAAGAACTAACTAGACACGAAGAAAGTTTGAGACGCGAGCAAAAACTTCCGCCCGAGAGTTTCAAACTACTGATTCGATCACTCCCCCCCTCCGCGCGAGCGACACCTCGCGACGATTTATTTGAAATTAACCAATAACTCGCTTGAACGCGCGAAACGGTCCAATTCGCATCGTTTCTATGGACGGTGGAACGCGATTTCGCGCCGAAAATTTTGCCCTCTCCTGGCTCACCCTCGCATTGCTGCAAGCGTTAAAAGCACCGATCTTTACTCGAACAATCGAGTAGAAACAGGATGCGTGAATTAAAACAGAGAATTTTGGACGCACGTGTCCTTCCGCGTCCAATTAATAATAAAATTCGAACACTCGTTCGGTTCGAATCGTTCGACGAGCGAGTATTGTCGAGCACGAGCTGGAAAATGTGTCGTAAAGTTCAATTACGTCACACGGCGCGAAAGATTTGCCGGTCTGAGACAACTGTGACAGCGGAGAATCGCGAACACATCGAGAGGATAACGCGAAATATCTTTACCCTTGAACGTATCGCGCGACACTGGCCTGCTCGCCGTGGTTCGACACGACGTGGCTCGCGAGCTCAGATGGCGCTGCCGCCGCAACGCGTTTGATAAACCGGGAGACGTCGGCATTCGACTCCGCGGCTCGGTTGCAACAAGTTGCAGCGCGTGGCTCTCGGAGTTGCACGCTTTGAAAACGTGCATTCGTTGAAGTCGCACGTACGCGGTCGGCATAACGAAGTACAATCAACTGCGAGCCATCTCCGTCGAACGCGGCTCTAATAAAATTTAAAACGGCCGTCCCTCGCGGTCCCTATGACTACAGGGTGGTTCTGCACTCCATTTTTCAGCACGAGAGAACTTCGAATCCTTTCGTTTATCTTCTTTGTAGAAACATTAGATAAATTTCTAATTTTCTAATTTTGCCTATCTCGCTCTACCTTTTTTGATTTTGTTCCAGATTGGCTCCGTATTATGAGGAATATGAAATCTAGCATTTCTTTTTATTTAAATAGCACATTAGGAACATTAAAAGTCGCTAAACTTGGTAGAAATTAACTAAATTGTATTTTGGTAATTTTATATTTTAAAATTGTAAAAAATGGCAGCAATGAGAAAGGGCAGCTTTGCTCGTAGGTGGGTGTATTTATCGTATATGCTAAAAAAATATACCGATATTAAAAGATAAATGAAAACTTGTAATCTTTCATTGTCTTGGTTTGCGAGGACTCTCGGTATTCGTGGTTAACGAGCCATCCGAACTATAATAAACTTTCTGTAATAATTCAATTGAATTTAATATCGCATCTCATCCAACATAGTTAGTGACGAATAAGTTACGTACTTTGATGGGCACACGTTCCTTTCGATGAGATGATAAAGTCGCTGACACCGATTTGGTCATTTTTCTTTTCCTGAAGAAAAAAATAGATGATATAATCGTTCGAAGTTCAATTATTTTAGATTATTTAGATCAACAGTCTTTAGATATCAAATAATCAAATAATCTATGAAATTAAATTTACTTAGTAGGACATACAGTTACACGAAGGAAATTGGTTTTCTAAATTGATTAATCGACAAATGTCAAAACACTCACTGATAACTTCTGCTGCTATTGCTAACGTCGACCGTATCTTTGCTAGTATAACTAATTGCGGCTAAACAACGTTCCTCGTCCATACGATCCTGACAACCTGCGCGACATTTGCCAAATTTGTTCTTCCAACAATCCTTCATTCTTTCCAACAACCTTTTGTGAGGCGTTTGCGCTACGCATGTATCTGCTTCGCAATATTCCTTATTGTCGTACAGAACAGCTACTCTGAATTTAATTTAACAATCAAAAAGTATAATTTATTATTGTACAGTATATTAAGTATTGTAATATACGTATTTTAATAAAATTTTTCAAATCGTATCTTTTCCTTCAATACAGAAAAGAAAACGTTTATTCTGCAACGTACGGAGGATCCTGCGGTTCACAGGGGACAGACTCGTCCGTGTGTTTCATGAGGAATCTATAACAGACCACGCTCAAGCCCACCAGTAACCAGACTAGCAACGCGCTCACCACTGCAATCGATATTAATTCCGTCGTTCCCAGCGTGACTCCTGTTTCCTCTTCTAAACGAAGGACCGAGGTAACATTAGAAAGCAAAGGCCAATAGAAAAATTCGATGGCAACTGGAGTACCGCTTTCTCTCCTCACCTTTGTACAGAGGCAGTACAGCTTCCTCAGGTTCAACCGTTGATTCCACGCCTATTTTGGGCATCACTTGATAGATTCCGCTTTTTCCGCCTTTCGTGGGACCGGTTCCAGCGCCTGGCATGGAAAAACGATCGGTTACGGGGAACATGCGCTGGAAAATCGCGAATAAGGAAAAGATGTACCAGCTTCTTCCAGTGAGGCGATCACCCTTAATACACCGCCGAACGCCGGATACCATTTTTCGTCATCGAGATGCCGTTGCACCTGGAAAGGCAATGACAGTCACCTGACGATTGTCGATAGAGTTTCAGCAGTGTAGAATGAAATAAAGATACGATAAAATCTCAATTGTCAGAGCAACGATTATCGAGTTTCAGAGCATTAATTAATAGAAAATTTGGAGCTTTGAAAAAAGAATTGGTAGAAAATAATCGAGGATCCGCTGTATTTGAATTGGGAGAATAACATAAAGTTGCACCGTTAATCATTGCTGTGAAATAATTTTCGAACAAAAAGTTTCTTGTAACATATGATGAAAAATTGCCACTTTCGATCACAGCGACTCACAACGTACGGATTGCTGCAGCCAATTGTAAAACTCCTGATTAAAGGTCTCCAGCTCGGTTTTTGCTTTCGACTTTGAAACGATGCACTTCACGCTAGCTATGTAATATTTAACCAATGCAAAAATCGATCGTTCACTGTACAGAGACTGCAACGTGTTCTTCTTAAAAGGTAACGCGATACTGAAGAAAAGTTTTGCTTTAATCTCGTGTTTATGCTACTTGTGAAACAAAAGTGGTTCGATTGGTCGATACCTATTTGGCTGTGTGTCGTCGTCCAGGAAAGGAAGGGGGATGATGATCGATTCTTCGCTTCGATCAGATTCGTCTTTCTGCCCTAAATATATTTGAAAAAAATTATTCCTCCAATACTGAATGGTGTTTGGACCTTGTCTTAATTTCAACGAACTCACTAGAACTTGTACTTTTAGTTTTGTGCCTCGGAGCGTGTTTCTTTTTCTGCTTGAATGTGAAACGTTTTATCTCCCATTTGTTGCCAATCGAAGCTAAAATAAATAAATAAATAAATAAATAATGAATCTGTCAAAGAGATCACTTTTCACTTTAGTTACATAGCAACTTATCTACTTCCCATTCCACCCACAAACAGAACAATTTTCCCTGAACATTCGATCGAGGCATTCAATATTGAATACCTATGAATACTTTACGAAAGGCAATAGTCATATTCTTACATGCAGAGTAAGTAATAATGCCGTCGCACGCGATCGAAGTTCTCGGCAACGTGATCACGATCGGTGAAATTTTCGTCTGTTTTATCTCTTTTGAGGGATTCAACCAGCCAGCGCCGTTACTTCGTAAAAAGACTTTCAGTTGTTCGTACAGTTCGAACAATTTTCGAGCGTTTCGATACTTTATGTTGCCCGCGTAGTAGGAATGCCTGGTGAGAGGTAGAATGTAAACCTGCAAGTAGCCGCCCATCGTATCCGCCAGGGCTTTCAGCATCAGGTGCTTCGTTTTTCCTATCGACAGTTTACGCACGCTCTCCAAACAAAGATGAAAGTAATCCATCAGCAGTGCGATGTATCGGTCGTTCTCATAATTTAGGACTTTCACCTGAGGAATCAGTGCAAGCATGAATGGGGGAAGGAGGAGAATGGATGTTATTTCGTAGAGGGATCGATGCGATGGAGCTTTTTTTTTTAAAGCGGATCGTAACATCGATTTTGTCGAAAATCTTACGATTTTTAATACATTTATTAATTTATTAATAACACGAATAAATCCATATTGTATTATTTAAAACTGCTTCGTATCTCTTTCATCGATAATGTGTAAAGTAAGGTTAGGGTGAGTTTACCTTTGGTAACAGATCTTGAAACATTCGTCGACTATTCAAAATAATAAATTCCTCCGTAGTCCAGCAATGTTTAGTAGCGTCGCTTTTCTCAAATAATACCGTACCAATGTTTTGTTCATGTTTGAAATTATTGGCACCCATCACCCTAACATTCGCAACAATAAGCAAATGAAACATATGTTTAAAAAAAAATTGATATTAATTTTAGTTTCAGACTGTTAATTAATAATAATATCATTTTAATATATTAATTGTAAATATCTCAGATAAACTGTAGTATGATGTTTATAATTATGTACCTTTCTATCTTAACGAGAGTAGTTGCAACAAACACCGGAAATAACCATAGGAAACATGATCTCATACTCCAATCGGTAAATCCCGATTAGTACGATTTTCCCTTGAAGAAATTTCCCTTGGAAAATTTATATTGATCTCTCGAGTTTTCCCTAATCATTTCGTCACAGCTTTCTCTCATTTGTTACGCGGCTGATTTCAGATTAACAGCTGTTGATTAGTGAATAATTTTAAGTGTATAAGCTTCTGATAGGTATAATGAATAATTTAACTTCAATCAAAATTAAATTATTCCATTTATTTTAATATCTAAAGTTGTGCTTACATTAATATTAAATTTTACATTGTATAACAATTGGTAATATATTTTACATAAAATTGAGTATCTATATCTATCCATACAACTCATCCCTCCATATAGGTTTTGTAGCATCTTGGGGAAAAATTAAAATGTTAGAAAAGCCTTTACAATAATAATTATTTATTGTACATGATATGAGTGCTACTTTCCAATATAAGAAAAAATCGTCGTAACATCGTATAACATAAAATCGTCAGTGTTAATGCTGTCTGTAGGGTTCCCATTAAAAATCTTTTAAATTTATTCTCGCCATCAAAATTGTCTTTATAAACTTTCACTGAATAGAAGATTGTCTTGGAATGAAGAATTATGTGTTTGGCGCCTTCATTTTGCACAAAAATCGCAAGTGTAACATCTTCACTTCGTCCTTACTCAATTTCACTACACCTTCTTGATTGTCTATAGAGAGCAACGTGCCCACTGCTTCTCTGTCTTCTCCGATGATTACTTTCACCCGGTCGCCTCGCGATGGAACTACTGGCTCTAGTTCTTCGCAGACCAAGTTCACTACTCTATCTTCCACAGGTAAAAAGACCGCGCACATGCCACCCTGTTCGCATATAAATAATCACAAGCAAGTTCAAAATCAAAAGACATGGAACAAAATTATAAAAGATAAAATTGTTGTTAATTAGTCGATATAACACTTACGGATATTCCACGGATAACACCTTGCTGACCCGCCAACGCAGGATCTTGATGAGAGTCACGAATTCGAACCTCAATATCTGTGGTATGCCATTCAGTTCCTCCAATGATTCCAGAACCAACGCTAGTATCTAGACCAGCGCCTGGTGTTTGTGGATTGTATGGACTACCTGCAACACCTTAATAAAAAAAAAAAAAAAAAAACAAGTTCAAGAAACATTCTAAACTTAAAACTTAAAATTTAAACTTGCAAAAAAAAAAAGACTTACCAGGAGTCATTGGGCTGTAACCCATTGGTGAAGGTGTGGCGAAGGCTCCATGAGGACTAGTAGTATATCCAGTACCACTTGGCGAGGGAGTTGCGACATATCCTGCAGGACTAGGACTTGCAGTGGCACTTCCTGCTGGGCTAGGGCTCGGCTGATAAGAACTAAAGCTCTGCTCCGAACCGTACATCGTGCCAGGCGTTTGTGGTGTGAACGGCCCGCCAGTAGGTGGATAACCTGGTGCGTAACCCGGAGATCCACCTTCTTCCATACTATAGCCGTCGAAGTCATTTGTCCTTGCAGGAGTATTTGTCACAGCTGGATCCCAGGCGCCAGATTGTCCCGGTGTGCGTGAACCATCGTGAGAGGGCGTCATCGAGCCATAATGAGGAGTACGAGAACCATCTGCGAATTAAGAATATTAAAGTTAGTTTATTGAACTTAAACAATATTACTTGCATATTTACATATTTCAAATACTTACTTTCGTACATTGGTGTCTGAGAACCATGCATAGGTGTCTTTGATCCATCCCTGGCGTACATTGGTGTTTGCCCACCGCCATAGGCTGGTGTTCTGTTGTAACTGCTGAAACCGCCATCCTTCGTGAGTACCGCAACGTTTGCAATATGAGACCTGTCCACAGAGATAGTCTGACAGGTAGAATGTAATTCTACACGAGCAGTCGTCTCTGTGGCGTCTTTCACTATTCCAACGTTTCCTTTGTATGGCCCGCCCGTTATTTTGATAGTAGTTCCTATCAATTCTCTGTCACGTCTGGCTCCGCCACCTCGACCTCTACCTCTTCCACCTCCACCTCTTCCGAAACCACCGCTGTAAAAAAAAAAATGAAGTATATAAACGATAACGAAAAAGATTAAAGCAGAAGGAATGTAATTTAGTTTGCAATAGCAATTAGTGAGTGTTACCAACCCGCTAGGATGCATTGGTGATGCGATTCTCGGTGACATGAATCCCGTTACAGGTAACATGGATGATATATTTGATTTATTTCCGCCAGAAAGTTGTAAATGTCTCGTTTTACAAACGAAAATTCCACCATTGTCGACAAACATTCGCGAATGTAAGAATGCAAAACTTCTGTACAAATGTTTGATTTCTCCGCCTCTTCCAGCGTGTGGACCATCAACCACTTTAACAATGTCTTTTTTCTGTATAGTATTTTGTTGTGAATCCAACGCCACTGCATTTCTGTTTTCGCGTCTTTTTGTGAGTCCCTGAGGCCTAGCCTCTATGACTTTACCATGCATGGACAGCACGTGAAAGTTTTCACGCTCTAGTCGAACAATTACGCCTACGGTTTGTGCGTCTAGCTGAACTAAATCACCCCATTGGAATTGTCCTAAACTGTCTACACCTGTTGCCATGTCCGAGCAAAGTTGCAAATCTCTTGGAAGTACTTCCAATTCATGCATTGAAAGATCAGAAAATAAAACTACTCTGTTCTGTTCCACTCGAACTATTAAACCAGTATCACCCTCATATCTTCCTGCTACAACCTGCAATTAATTCTCCGATATAGACTTTATATTGCAAGTGATTTTTTTTTTTATATTGATTATTTTTCTTTATTCTTACCTTAACGTGATCACCCATAGTGAAATATTTCCGTAACTCTGACGCTTGAAATTCTAGGGCTTCTTTAAGTTCTTCATGTTTTGGCATAACCATAATCATGTTTCCATCTATTGAAACGATTTTTCCTTGCAAGTTAATTAATTCACCTTCGCATACTTCGACATTGTCCCCTGTACTAAACGAATGAGTTATCGCCGTGTCTTCTTTGTTACCCGCGCCTGTTCCTGGAGCCCCGCTTATGTCTAATTCGACACCCTCGGGTGCTTCTTCGAACCTTTCCAGTTCGGACAGAGTTGGCTTTATACCTTCTGCGATAATCGCACTTGTTGTAAAATTTTTATACAAAAATCTAAAACAATATTTATAATTAATTACAATGCAGTGATTTCAATAACGAATTAAACAATCCATATTAAAACATACCCTTTTCGACTATATCTATTTCCTTCGAAAATTAAGAAGTCACCATCGCTAGTGACTTCTCCTCCGATAGCACGAATTGCTTCGGGATCGAACGGCTTAGCGGTTGGTCTTCTTTTCTTTTTACGTTTTAAGGCTTCAGATTCGCTTTGCGCTGTTCTTAAAGCTCCACGTGGCCTAGTATAATCAATTCTAGGTAATAATTTTAAATGAACTTGATTCTGTGCCAAGTCAACATAATCAACCTGAGCTATGTCATCCTTATAAATTCCTCTTTTTAATCTAACCCATTGTTTCGCTTTCAAGCCTGTCTGTTCTTTAACTACACGTAACACGTCAGTCATCTCTTTAATTGGTACCATCTGCTGTTTCCAAATACCCATTCTTAAATTTCCTACATTTTCGATAGCTGCCTTTACGTGTGGTTGTTTGTATGCTTCTATGTAGATATAACCTTTCACCCCTTCGGGTGCAACAACCGATTTTATCTGAAGAGGGTCGTCTAAAATAAATTTTGAAATTGCAATTATTTTCGAACGGAAATTAATTTGAAATTGAAGTTTGAAATAATTATGATTACATACTTGAAAACTGGTACGTTATGAATTTTCGCATTAATAAGAGTACTGTGGATTTCTCCTCTCCGATACGGCATTTTACCATCCACAAGTTTGGATCTTTCACACCTGGCAGTAAAGTTTGTTGTGTAATTTCATCACTCATTTCCTCGCCACCATCTCCAAAATGTCGAGTGGCAATAGATTCATCTGCATACTTTTTCCTGAGATACTCTTCTATCTCATCCTCTTTTTGAGAACTGAGGAAGTTTGCAAAAGTTAGTTTAAGGATATACAATTTTAAAGTATTTGACAATATTTGAACTACTTACTCCCAAAGATTAGTTCCTCTGCGTCTGCCTTCAATTTCTCTAGCAGTAGGGCCCAATTCATCTACTTCATTTCCAACAATACCAATTTCTTGGGCACCTTCTTCCCACTCGTCATCGTCTTCAACTTCATCATCTACCTCAGCTTCATCTATAATGAAGTCACGGTATTTGTCTTTTTTCTTTTTCTTGCGAGGTCTATCATCATCCTCCTCTTCTTCTTCTTCATCATACTCGCTACTTCCTTCCAAATCCTCTCCTAAAGAAGAATAAATATTAGATATAATAAAATACATTTATATCCTTTTATTTACACTCATATTCTTTGATTATTTACCTTCTGGTTCTTCCTCAGGTTCCACCATTTCCTCATCACCAGATCTAGCTTCCTCTGCCTCATCTCCTCTTCCATCCTCTGAACTAAAAATTCAATACATTTTTAACTAATTTCTTAACTATTTCACTTTTAATAAAAAAAAAAGTCATGTTATGAAGAATATTTTAAAATTTGAATATAACTTTGATACATATATTTAATATATATATTTATAAAATATATTAATATATATTAATATATATTAAAATTATATATGTAATAAAGCATAAACTACAAAAATGTTTGAATGTGTAAAGACAGTCGGTATTATAGTGACCTAACTATCAATAACATTAACTTCATGGCGTCGCTAATAGCGGCAATACAAAAACAGTATATTTTTATATCATTTCTCGTATATATTTTTCAAAAAATATTGTACTATTGTTTGACCAAATAAATGAAATTTTTTTATCTTTTACACCTGATATACTAAAACAATTAATATGCGCGTTATACAAATAGTGACTGAATTTATTGCATCAACTGTACAAAATATAATGCCAATATGGCGACCAAGTGAATTGTATGCTATGCAAAAATTTTATACAAGCGCTTTCAAAACACTAACACGCGCCTCCGAAACACTAAAAAATTCTGCTACTTTTGCAATCTACACGTCAAGAACTATCATGTGACATGAAAATAGGTCACAAATTCAATGTGTCCCAAATAACGTTTGTTTACAGAATAAATATTAATTTTACCCAGATGCTGAGCGGGATCGTGACCGCCACCTAGACGGACTTCTGGATCTTGACCTAGACGGGCTTCTACTTCGAGAAACGCTCCGTAATCTTTCACCAATATTGCCACCATCGCTGCCAG
Source organism: Frieseomelitta varia (assembly GCF_011392965.1). NCBI lineage: Eukaryota > Metazoa > Arthropoda > Insecta > Hymenoptera > Apidae > Frieseomelitta > Frieseomelitta varia. The sequence continues at coordinate 148,254 of NW_025110284.1, read as the reverse complement.
CTGTAGATTTTATCGAACGATTCTCTTCTTGATCACTTTCACTTCCACCCACTCCTCGATCGCTTTCATTGTCAGACAAATTACTCGCCTCTGAATCTGACATGTTACAAGGAATGTTATATCAAACACAACTAAACAAACAACAAAACACAACTTCGTTAGAAGGAGAACCGTACCGGCGCACGTACCACCAACGAATGACCAAAGAATACGCACTGCCGCATGACCGTATCTACACTAGCGCACTCTGTGGGCTGAAGCTGTAAATAAATCTACATCAAATAAATATATTACGAGATTTAATAAAAAACTATAACTATTTATTAACATTAATATTTTATAACGACCATTTGCTTCGATTAATTATTAACGAATGAGAATATAAAATAGTTTCCCACTTTCTTCTTTCTTCATTTTAAATCAGCGTCGCCATAATAGGCGTTTTCTACGCCCCCTACAATTTGTTACGACGAACAACAGGATTTATACTCAACTTCACCAATTACATACGTAAAATTAACTTAATAGAGGGTTGAAATTAAAACAAAATTACTAATTTAATATAAAAGAAGACCTATTGATTATCTGTTTCATTCATTGATGCATCTCCTTGTACTTAAACTTTCTACACGTTGCACTAACGACAAATATAATAGTTTCACAATTTCAAATTTAGAATATGATATGTGTTTATTATATGTTCAAAATAATGCTATCTCGTCACCTAGGTAATGAATAAACAAGAATTACAATCGATCCAGCTGACCATTGTCTAACCATCATTTTTGATTCTTAAGAACGATCTCTCGTTTGCTAAAACAGCGAAATTACTTATTCAGCGTCATGTCCGATTTAGTTAAAGATTTATTGTCGCAATATTACGGCCTTGGGGCAGAATCGAGTGGCAAAAGATGCATGTCGATTCATCGTAGCATCGAAAATGCAAGGAACGAAGAAGAGAAACAGGTTACTGAGCAAGCTTCTTTAACCAACGAGGAAAATACGTCTGATGAAGAGTTTCAGGTAGCCAGGCTATAGTTTCTAATTTCTAATTTAATTTCACGTTATTGACAAATGATTTATGTTTTCGTAACTGTTGCATGGATGATCGTTCGTAGAAAGACGAAGATGAAAATCGGAAATTAAGCATTGCGGACGAATCGTACCCACGACCTTCGCGAGTTTTAGATAGCATGGAGGATGCGTACGATAGCGATGAAACCTTCGACGTGAAGGACATCGATTTTGGGCCAAATATTATGTGCAACATTTTCGAAAATGTGTTATCTGAGCAATCACACGAGCAATTACCTGACCAATTATCTGTGGGCGACGTCCCCTCAGATTATATTAAACCGTATATTGAGGATCGAGGTATTAACGTGTATTAATAACGCGTTTTTTAGATTAAAAATTACACACTGCGTTTGTTATTATAGAAACAGAAATAAACGAAGTAAAGGATAACACCAAAAGTGATTTAGATCTGTCATTTGTCGAGGACAGTTTTCCAGACAATACTTCAGAAGCTTCTTCAACGACAGCAAAAGAATCGCGAAAATCTTCGAAGAGTAGTATAAACTTACCACCGTTAGCACCAAAGAAGGAACCTGTTTGCAACGAAATATTTGTAGACTTTTCTAGTATGGACTTGAAGCAATTCCCCAGTGAAATATTGAACAACTTTTCGCAATTAAGGGTACCTTACTTTTTCAAGTAATTGCACTGAAATATTAGCAAAGACGGAAGCAAGATCTTACTACATTTTGAAATCATTTATTCTTGTTCCCAGATGTTATATTTGTCGAATAACAACTTGGTTGAGATTCCAGGGGAAGTTTTTAATGTTTTAAAATACTTGGAATGGTTAGATGTCAGAAATAATCAGCTGTCTTCTTTGCCAGCTAGTATCAAGCGGCATATGTGCTTACAAACGATTCTACTTCAACAGAATAAAGTGGAAAATTTACCGTTAGAACTTTGTAAGCATTCGTTAAAAAATTAAATAAATTACAAGACGTAAGCCATCTCTTTAAATATGTACTTTTGAAAAAATATCAAGTTGAACATAATTCTTTGGATTATCATATTTTAAATTATAATTAATATATCAGGTGTTTAGTCGTAGATTTAACTTTTAATTTAATTAAGTGATAGAATTAGATAGCGGGAGAAATCCAAATAATCAATCAGGCCTGATAAAAGTGAAGGATGCGAAGATGTAAAAAAAAGAGCGTGTGCTCAGAAAAAGAGAGTTTTTGAGAGTCGTTATTGAAAAGTCGTTGCATAATTGAAGCAGTTTTAGTTCTATGAATCTGCTCGCGACATCAATCATTGTACAATATATACTTTTCTGTATTGATGATGTGTTTCTTCTTATCAAACAAACTTACTGCGTAAGAGTGTATCTGACATTTCGCCAAAAACGTTTAATCTTATTGTAGGCACCCTGCCAAATCTGAAAACACTTCAAGTGACACAGAATCCCCTTGTCATGCCACCGAAAGATATCGTGGCTTCCGGTTGCGCGGCTATTTTGACATTCTTACGAATCGAGTGGAATAACGCGCATCCTGAAGAACGAGTCGAACCCAAAGAAAGTAGGTTGTATTTTGTCAGAAAGATCCGTGTAAATAAGTTCGTAAAGTAATATTTAAAGTTTGAGAAGAATCGGTTTTTATTTCCTTCTTTCAGAAAAAATCGAGCCAAAATTGTCGACGATTCTGTGTTATCAATCTCCACGAAAGAATAAGAAGAAACTTGTGCCGTTAAAAGACGTTATTTCCAACAAAAATGTATCTACAAGAGAGAAACGTAAATCGTATAAACCCAGTAACAGGTATTTCGATGAAAAGTCAAAATTTCTGAATAATCATTGGTTAGAAGAAACATCCAAGTCGCTTTATGATTTCTACTTGCAAAAAATAAGCAATTCTAAAATCTATAGAAAATTAAAACATAAACGTACATTTGAAAATATAAATACTGTCAACTGCAAAATAGATACCGATGAAATGGAGAATAAAATTTTACGTTTGATGGGCCCATCTCCACGGTCTTTTTATGTCCGACAAAATGTGAAAATTTTGAAAACTCATTATAAATCAATGATAAAAGAGTGTAGAATTATTAATAAAATTACAACTGATGTTTCTCTACGAACAAGAAATAACATATCCAACAATGATACACTAATAGAAAACAGCAAGAAGTATAAAAATAGGGTAGAAAATACCGAATATACTTTTGATATTATTACTAACGACGGAAAGAAATTTAAATTAAATCCTATGAGATTAGACGATCCAGATTGGATGTTATCATGTTTAGAAAATTATCTAGGAATGAAAACATAGTTGAATTAACTGCAAACTATAGAAACAATTAGCTAAATTATTATGTACATAGCAATGTAAATTGGTTAATTTTTCGATTTAGATGTGAAAACAAAGGTCCGAACATTATAGTAGAACATCGTTTATTATGGTTTTCCAAGTTGAGAGAATTATTTGCTAGACAAACTGCAATACTTCAAAAAGTAAAGTAAGATTTTAATTTTTTCCAAATATATGTATATGTTTTTCAATAAAATATGTTCCATCCAATTTACGATCATTCTTTTATTATATAGGGATGAAACTGTTTTAAAGGAATGGAGACGAGATAAAAGAAGTTACAGCAAAGCTATGGCGAAGGCAATGAAAAGAAACGAAGGTATTATATATAAAAAAAAAAAACTTTATCGCGTTATGTTATCGTTAAATAAAATATTCATTTAATAGATGACATTCCGTTTGGTTTCGATATTGAAGACTATGCTTCCATATTTAAACAAAATTCCAAATTGGTGAGATTTGTTTTTTAATTTGTTTAACTGTTTTCTTACAAAATTTTATAGTAACTTCTATTATATATGTGTTACTTAAACATACAGAAAAATTTGGGACTCAAAAAGAAGAACAAACAAAAATTTTTATCACCGACGTGAGTTAAAATTTTTTACCCTATAAGTTACAAATTACAAAGAAATAAGAAACTCGTGAAACTAAACGATAATATATTTTGCAGAGACATTAACAAGAAAATCAACGAACTATTAGAATCCTTAAATAAACTTGAGATAAATACTACGGACGAAATAACTCCTAGAACGAAACAAAACTTGTTTAAAAATGAAATAGAAAAGGTACTATTTTTCTATACTGAAAATTTGTGTAATCGTTAGAAGGAGAAAATACATTTGTTGTATAAATGGTACTGATTCTCATACATTTTTTTTTTTTTTTTTTTTTTTCGAAATTTCAGATATTACAATTCCAAAGTGAAATTCAGAATTTGCGGAAATACAATGATGTTGCAACATTGAAGAATTAAACAAAAACTGCAACGATTCTGGTAAAATTACCGATCACTTTTATCCCGATGATTTTACCGATGTCAATTTTGATTACATCAGGAGTATCAGTCTTGACATGTTTATTTAAATAAATCAGTAATAATCACATATCGTTTTAATAGTTAATTACATGTATGTACTTAACAAATACACGACGAGACAACTGGAAATATATTATTGTACGCACATGGTTTTTTCTTTTCATCGTTTAAAAAGCATCGAAAAGAGAAAACACGTATTAAAAATATTATTCGCTATAAAAAAGTTATGCTTGTGAAAAATTATTATTAAATAGAGAATAAATTCATATTAAATAGAGTAAACGTGTATATTAATGTACTTTAGTATGATAAAAGTAATACAGGCTGCACATTAATACAGTTCTATGCAGAAGATAAAAGAAGGGAGAAAATGATAAAATATGACGAAAATTTTTGCTTTCCAGCCTTCCCGCCAACAAAACTTCTTTTTAATATTAGCTTCTCTCTATTCGATCGTCGCGAAAACACGTGACGAGTATATATAAAAATTCTACAAAGTGATAATCCGAATTAAAATAGATTTTATAGATTACGTGAACGATTTTCACAACGATCGAACTCCTCCCTTTTTTTTTTTTTTACACATGGCACCGTATTTCAAATTCTAGTACCGATTCTTATTTCGCTCAGAGTCAAAAAATTACACCTTAGTTCGTGGTGTAACAGTTTTGTAATAGTACTACGATTAATAGTAATTATAAGGCAAATATCTAAGATCTTCATATTTATTTTAATTTTTCTTTCGTTACGTGTGTTTGTTCGTGTGTATGTGTGTATATACTTTATTCGTTACTTTCTGTCTTGGCTCTGTACATTTGATACACTGACGTATATAACGTGATACGAACAACAATCTTGTTAGTACCTAACTAGCAATGTAATGGTTTGTAAGGGACGTGTCCCATTACGACCAGGGCCGATAAACACACAAAAGTAATGTGAAGTCTTTGTAACTGTGAATATTACCATATGGGACTTACCGGCCCAACGGTGCACCTAGACCTTCCTTCCTATTCACGTGAACGACACAAAGATAGTCGGCTTAATATTACATTCAAGGACTGTCAATTTTTTTTTACTTCTGAAATCGACTTTGTACATCGTCTATACCTGTGCGCGAGACCTCTAAAGGTTTAATTGCTTTTTCCTGGACATAAATAATTATCGCGTAATTATATGATTATGATGATCGTTATAATACGGAAACTTATAAAAATAAACGATCGTATAAAATACAACGTACATATTATTTAACGTCTTGACACGGTAAAATTAAACTAGCTAACTGTTGAATGTTAATAAAGTAATCAGTATTTTCTAAACAATTCTATATATGTACATCACATTCTGTGGCAATACATATACGAGTACTACGTCGTAATGCGATCGTAGAGCCAATTAGGAATCGTTAATAATATTCACTTTTGCATAATTAAGAGTAGCATTAATTAGGACGATACGTTAAACATAAAAAGGCCTTACAGTAGGCATGTTAAATATCGATTATGTACACGCTGTGAACATTTTGTTATCAGGCAGTACAGTATCTATAGATTAGGTGATTTTCTTAGAAATGCGAAGCTGACGTTAAAACTAGACCTTGTGTTGATTTTTTTTTTAATTTTTATAGTGATTCAGCAAAAACGAACTGAACGAACGAAGTTTATTTTCTTCTTGTGTTTCATGATCTTCTTCGTCGTTCGTGTGACTATACGAAAATATCTTTCGACGGGATAAAAAGCTTCGATTAATTTATCGATTGAACACACATACTGGCATTATCTTTTTCTCATCGTACATCATTCAATACGATATATACATCCTTTGAGCCTTAAGAAAATTTCCTATTAACATACAAGCATACCGGTTATATTAAAATTCCATAGAGTTGTATTCACAAACACAAATATTCATAAAATTAACAAATAATCTTTTTTCTCTTGTATCGCGTTCCACTTTTGCTCTGTTTAAATATTACTATTGCACGTTTTACGTTTTTTTTCGAATTCTCCACATTCAACATTGCTGCAACTTACTGTTATATATATACGTATGTACATCATATATATCGAATATATTGTTAAACACAGTTAGGTGATCTTTTTCTTCTTTCTTTTCTTCTTTCAGTTTAAGAAGATGGACATCTTATAGAACAGTTTTTGGAAAGGAAATACGAATCATTGAAAATGGTATAATATAAAATTTGCCTGCATTTTCTTTACTTCTATTCCAAAGAAAGTATTCATGAGGAATTGATTTTCTATCTGCTGCATAGAAACACACAATAAGGAAAGCTCCACCGGGTCGTTTTTGAAATAATATAATAGATTTCCAGATAACTGATTTCATTTCTAAACAGCAGAAGCCTTCTTCGCAGGTGGTCCGAGTAAATACACTTTATTCACAAATATCACTGGTGTACTCACTCTTTGTTAGAAACTTCTACACATAGTTTTGATTCCAGGATGTTCCTCGTGAGCTGGATTTAGGTCAACGAAACCTAATTTACTATAAAATTCGTGTGATTGTTTGTCTGTATTTGACATCGTAGTATGTACACCAAACGAACCTGCAGAAAAATTCTTTTTATGAGAATCATTTCATAAATAATAATTAACAAAATATGCAAAAATTTATTCACCGTTGGCTCTTAAAGCTGCAAGAATACACGTAATTAATCTTTTAGGGACAGATTGGTCTGTAACACTTGGTAACACAGCACACAACAGCTTCGACGGATGTTGTCTGCATAATTGTTCAGGCACATCCACAACAAACGAATGGAAATATCGTATGGCGTCCTATAAATAAGTTCCAGACGTTAGTATGACATAAATTTTTTATTTTAAATATTAATAAGATGGTGAATTATAGACAAATACCTGAACATTTTGTGGCAATTCATTCATATTGTTTTCCAATGGGTACTTCATTCGTAACTCAGGAATCCAAGAAATAGCTAATTTCTGATAATAAGACTTTACATTTAAGGCAGCCAGTGCGTAACCTACTATCCCACTCTCATCTTCAACAACCATACACAATTCTGAACTTAGAGTGAGAAAACCCCCAACCAATCTGTCATTAAGAATTAAGCGTTTGCAATTACTTATTGTAACAAAAACGGTAGTTTTTGTAAAGAAAGTATTCTTTTACCGATCTGCAACTGCAGATGATCCAACACAGCCACATATTTTATTGCACACATCATAAACTGCATCTTCATCACTTGCTAAATAAGGCCTAATTGTATAGATTTTACTACTGGGCACTTCTGGCGCTTTGTAAACGAATAGGTCATTACCACTATCCACTGGAATTAATCTCTATAAAAGAGAAAAAAAAACAATAATTTTCCTTTCCCCCTCTCCCTTTAGTTTAAAAAATATAATAAAGAAATATACCTGTAGATCAGCCGTTAGTCCTCCACGGAATACCCATGGCTCTTGATCTCCGCTCATAAAAGTTTCTTTCCAACCATTTGAAAACCCTATCCCAAGATACAGTACACAGTCTTAATATAAGAATGAAATACAAAACATTATATGCGCGCGATTTTGCAATTTGTAAAATTTATGAAATGGCCTCCACTGCTTTGAACACTAATTTTGTTTAAAATTTATAACATGCATAAGTAGACTTCGATTAATGGTATTTTGACAGACTTCCTTATCTCGTTAACGTATCACGTTATAGCGAATCTTTGCGTTACTTTAGAAAATCGAAAAATCATTTTGAGAGATGGAAGAGATTCCATTAATCGAAAATACAGAAACTACGGTGCACCATTTCGTTAATGAATAAAAACATACGTAATTTGATCACATTTTATTGACTATTCATGTGTCTATTTTTAAACAAAAAGAAACAAAGAAACTCATAAAATACTTTGGCAAACAAATCTTGTTACGAGGCAATTGATTTTTTGCATTTTTAAAAATTTCATATCGATATTAATGTTGAACCAATTATGATTAAAGTAAAATATATAAAAGGATGAACGCTTAAAGAATGTTGCACCAAAGTTCGCGCAATGACAAATTTCTGAGATAATGGAAAGGAAAATGGGATGGAATGGGGTGGAATGGTAATCCAGTTTGCCAAAATGCGCCTGAAATAAAACTCCTATTACTCCTGAAAAGAATACAGTTTCTGGAACTAAAAGAAATTAGTACAGGCAAGTTGGCAAAAGGAGGATGTACTACTAGTCATTCACAATTCATCAAAGATGCTTTTGATGAACATAATAAAAGCATAATATATAATGAACATTATCGACGTTTGTAAATAATAAATACGTTAAAAAGTTTCAAGAAATAAAAAGAAGCACAGAAGACACAGCTTTTGTCGATTGTGTTTGACCAGTATAATTCTCAGGAAAAGCTCTCAATAGTTTATAAAATTGTCCTATCTTCGCCAATTTTGTAGAAATTTTAGATGGACTTACTTTACATGCAAAAATTATTATCATGGAGAATTCGTTGCAATGTTACTTTCAGAAATAAAAGTAAGATTTGCATTAATACAATTTTGAAGCATATTCATAATATATACACGAATGAACTCAAATGCAATTGCAGATACAAATGCTGCGAGATAAAACAAAAATTAAATAATGTACGCAGAAAATGTTTTATAAGAATAAAATTTCAAAGATTGTTTCGTGAGAATTTTTGCAAAATAAAAAAGTATGTCCATCACGTACCAAACTACATTAAGTACTAGAGATATTTGTGTTGAATACACATAGATCCTTCAAGGCATCAGAACGCTGCTTCTTGCTTATATTAATTATAATCTCTCAATAATAAGTTTCTTCACAAAGCTTCAAACTCGAACTGAAATTCTGTTATAATTTTCATTAGTTTGAAGCTTTGCTAATCGCGCGCTTTTTGTTGGATTACTCAGACTGATGAATCGCATACATGTGTAGCTGCCCTGGGTAAACGTTGTCATCGTCGATGGGAATCTGCCAAACGCTATCAACAAGACAAAAAACACAGAAACGCACGTTAGTCAGTGAATTGAAGCTGTACTGTTCCTCATACACTTATACTGCTGGCAGAAACTATTCGCTCTATTATCTCTGTACACTAGCATGGTACTTATTTACATACGTATTACCATGTTGAAATGTATTGATTTCTGAACTTATAATAAATAAATGGCAAATAAATATATTTCTGCCAAACATTATCTGTGAAAGAAAGTCAGCCAATATGTTAATAGCTGGCACAAGGTTACTTAAAACATAATATTTGTTCAGGTCCACATAGATGCTGTTAAATAGTTTCCCAGAAAGTGTTCGCTATGAAAAATCCTTTTGTCTAATATATTGCGCTAGAAGGTCACACCAATTCTCCTCGTTTTCATGATTTGTCTTACCATAACGAAGTAAAGATTATTATCAAAAGGAATTAAGAAAAAAATGAGAAATGTTGTGACATTCTTTATTCGCTAATAGAACCATAAATAGGAAGCCGTTAGTCGACAAATAAGAAAATTATTTCCTAAAAAATTATATGCAGCTAAAAGTAAAAGACTTTACTTCAATTAGTTTCAAATGCAGAAGAACTTATTACGTTTGTGTCTCAGTTTTGTATAAGAATTAATGTTTGGTGCAATTGTATAATGCAGTTATGGTCTGTATTTTTAGGAAACATGAATGTATTAGGCAACAAGAATAAGTTTAATTTATATATTTAATTTGTTCTGATTTTGACTTACGGCAACCCTGCTTGTTCGTTTACGCGCGCTATGTGGTACATTTGATTCTAAAGCGCAGAAACAAATGTACAGATGCAATTCCATAGATATGCGATCTATGAAACATTTCGATTCCAAATATTACCGATGTATGTTCATATCCTGATATATTTAAAAGGATAAATTGTGGAAAGGACAATTTTCGAATTTGGTGAATTCAGTTAAACTGAATTCTTCTCCATGTTTTTACAATGATATGAATATTTGTATGTGTGCACATTTGTATATGTAGTATTATTTGTATACATAGAGATTTTCATAATAATATTTAATATCTTACACAAATGTTGAATGTCCATAAAATGGTATAATTCTTAATTAAAAACATTAATATTTATTCTTATTCTTTGGCAATTAAATGCGCAAAAAGTAAATAACTTATGGAAACATCAGTAACTTATGGAATCTGTAACTAATGTTCTTTGCGTGTTTTATGACTGTATAAATTGTCATTTTACAAGGAAGTGCAGTGTAACAAATAGTGTAACTAATTCATAAACTTAAAGGAAAGATATTTTCAAATTGTATGTTGTAGGGAAAATATTTAAGAAATAGTATGTAAAAGGCTATTCTTAGTAAATTAAAAAGATATACATTCCTACAAAATTATAAATCTCTATTAATTACAAAAAAATGTAGCTTAATTCATAAAAACACACCTTTCTTGTAAAAAGACAAAATGAGTGAGTTAAAAAAACGGATAGAACATTACACTTACCAATACTCGAGACACTTTTGTTCTGAAATATAAGTATAGGTAATAAATTATAGTACTTTTGAGAAAAATTAATAACAGCACTCATCTGTAGCACAACAAATACAACTTATCGCGACATAATACGAAAACTAAAGAAAAATAAATCATAATTTTTATAATTTTGATTGTAGGAACTTTCTTTTTATTTTAATCATTGTACCAGCATACTAGCATTTTGAATAAACTTTCTTTATTTATTTTAATGTAACTTATATTTCTATACATTTATATTTAAAGGAATGAGTAATGGATAGATTAAGAAATATTTAAATAGAATTAAAAATGTGGAATATTTTGGATGTTACTATATATTTGATTTGAAGCATTTCTCTTACTTTCTTTTATCTCTTTTAAAGAAATACCAAAACATAATGATTGATTGATATATTGAACTTTTTATAAGAATAAAATATATAACTTACCCAACCATTTCACGTAACTGTTTAAGAGAGATACAACTCCTCGCATGTCCCACACATACGAATAGAGATCATATAACAACTCACGGTTATTACAGTATGTAAGCCTCTGAAATAACCTATTTACGGCATTGCACATTTCGTTTAGCTTAGCTGCTCGCGTGTGCCATTCTTCAATCTAAAATTTTATTTGAATTATTTTGTTATCCATATATTTTAATCGTAATAGGGGAGACTCGCATACATCAGATTCAGATGCAGCTTCATCTTCTTTTGATTTTCTCATGACAACGTGAGCGTTACTTTTCAACCAGTTAAACTCTTGCAGTAGTTGAATGCCTTGACCGCCATGCTCAAATGGCAAATAAAAGAGATCGCATAACAGCGACAAGTCTTCTTGCGTTAATCGCTTGTCGACATCTATCGATTCTGAAGATTCTTGATCCCCATTATCGCCACTATCATGATTCTCGCTGTCGTTTTCAACGATCATTTGAGTACCATTTATAACAGGGGAAGTGCCATCCATTTCAACTTGCATACTGCCAGAGGCTTCGCTACATGTCTGCAAAAGAAAATTATATTAATTTCACAAATTTTATTGTTGTTCATCAAAAAACTTACAGAAGTATTTTCTACCATGGCATCATCCTCTGTTTGAATCTTGGCTGCGTGTGCTGGGGAATTATTAGGCGTTGTGTTACAATCCATTGGTTCCATGGATGACAAATTATTTGAACTTGGTACATTTTGCACGCTACTAGAAATTGATGGAATAATGGGTTCACTAACGACAGTTGTCTCAGATACCAAAGAATTCATGACAGGACCAGCAGGAGGTTGTACGTAACTATCCGTAGTCGTCACGCTTGAGCAAACTTCAGCTAATGCTTGAAGATGATTGGAATTATTTACTGGCGTAGGTGGTGGCGCGGGAACTGTAGTAGTAGTAGTCGTCGTCGATGTGAGACTCATACATGTATTTACAGAAGGAATTATTGGAATCGGTACAGTTGGAGCAACACATGGTTGTGGCTTTGCTATAACACCCCACGCGGGTCGTTTTTTGTTAAATTCCACTAACCAATCGCTAATGGCATTTTTTAAAGCGTGCCGAGGATGATATATGTTTGGAGACATTGTTGAAGGAACATCTTCACCAAGCACGCCATCTTCCGTTTCAGTCTCTAACTTTATGTCAGCTGATACTGTATCATCTGCAAATGAGATAGAATGAAATAATGCAAACTTAATATATTTTTTAAATCAGAAATAACTCTCTACTTACTTAAACTTAAATCCCTTTTTCCATCAATGTTACACCTACTCCACTGAGCCAATGTATGAATTGCTATAAAATTTGCTCCATATTCACAATTAGGGTTAGTTAAAACACCTCTGAGTTTAGGAATTAAATCAGGAGATCTGCCAGAATATGGACCTAAGAATACACGCTTTTGATCATAATCATTAGCATGTAAATTGTCCCATATGACTGGCGGCCTCCTCAAAACTTCTGTAATCTCTTCAATGGATTCAACAGTGAGAAGTCTGGATATTACTTTAGGGCCAGTCCACATTATATCAATTTCTTGGGCCAATTTACTACCAAGTGTGTTAAGATATTCCGAGGATGCCACATTTGGCATTGCCCGGGTTGCACAATATTGTGTTGGACACAGTAGAAATCTGGGTTGACCAAGATGTTGGAAAATATCATTTGTGACAGAAACCTGACGAAACAGATCATTTTAATGAATTACAAAGAAGAGACTTTTATTCTTATAATTATTGTATCGATTAAAGCATTTGAAACACACTTGTGCATGAGCAAAAGATTGAAATACTTCTTTGTCCGCTTCACTCATTTCTGGTTCTATATCATCAAACAATAAAGCAAATGCAGTGCAACCAAATTGGCTAACTTGTTCCAACTTTCTTTTCAATACACTAACTTCCTTGGTACTCGAATATGTGATATCCAATCCTGGTGATAACGCATAATAAAACGTAATACCGCATTCTCTTGCTGCTGTTATCAGTCCTGTTAAATGTTCAGCTTCTTCCACCGTGTACAAGTCTCTCCAGTATGCTCTGTGTTTGTAATCATCTTTTGGAGCATACAAATATGAATCCATCCCCCATTTCTTTAATCTGTAAATTTAAAACAGAGAGGAATGAAGATGGTATCTTTAGCATAAGAAAACTGAACAAAGATGAATTGTGAAACACTTGCTTTTGAAACAAATCCTTTCTTTGTTCGGTGGTCCAGGGCCGTCCATAAAATCCTGAAATATCCAAAATGGTATGTTTTATGCAAATAATACTGTGCTACCGTAACGAACAGCGCATTCCAATCATTTCCCCTCCCACGTAAAGCCATCGCCAACGATGACCAAATATGTGTGTATATGTTTTACACTGTGGGACAACAAACCGTGCACGTACCTTCGACGACACCGCAGATAAAATTGCCATTTTTCGTATTCAAATTTGCGGCCCCATTTGTCTCCGCCATTGCGGATCACAAGAGGCACAGGGCTAGTTTAGTACAGGGCTACAAAAATGGCTAAAGAACTAGTCTGCTGCGAAATGCTGTCGTCCGTTGAAAGAACGCAAAGCGAAATTGTTGCAAGTGCTGTGTCTCTCACAACACGATTCTGTTGCGCGATCGTCACGACAGCATCACTCGTTTTGATGAGAAGGAAAAAAAAAGAAACCTTGCTCGAAACCGTGCAATTCCGACGGGACAAAAACTCTGTCTCTAGTGTTTCTGACAGGCTGCACCCGCTGTCCTGATCGATACTGAACGATTTCTCGATCCATCGACTCTACGCAGTACGATTAACGGAAAGCTTCGCTGGACGGTGGCGACATCTCGAATTTAATCCGGGGATGCACTTTCGAACGTTGGACCGCATTCAGTGCCGCTCTGTGAAATTATTTCCAAGAATATTCAGTTTCAGTGAACAGTAATTTTCAATCGGAGATAAGAACGACGATAAAACAACCGGTATGGATAAAATATAGTTGTATGTATCTTTATTGCATGAAAGAAGTATTGTGATCTGTATGTAACCTTAGGCTGATTTAACTACGACTTAAATATAATTATGGACGATAAACGCTTATTTTGAAGCAAACATTTGTAGATGAATAGAGATCAAAGGTCAGGCTGCATATCTTTGTTAATTAAGTTAATATTCTTTGTTACAGATGGAAAATTGAAGAGAGAAAGAATAGGAGAAAGTTCCAGCACATGCGAGAAGATGTCGTAACGGTTGCTTTTTACGTTGTCGCGATCGAATTGCTTCGAATGTCATGTCGTTATGATTTCGAAATTTAGAAAGGCACGAAATATCAGAGTGGATAGGGTAAGCAATTTCGTAATTTCACTCTTTTTAATTGAGTTCGACATTCTTATTTTTATAATTAATCACATATTTTCTTCTTTTTTTTTTTTATGAAAGAATAATTCGTGTTATAAATTTTTTATTCATTTTGATTGATAAAAGTGCATAAAAAAAATAAGACTCAGAGATATAAAACATAGACTGATATATAGAAACAAATTTATACCAAAAGCAGTTAACACATACCATATAGATTATGTATTCTCGTATCTCAAATCTTTGCATATTTTACACATGTTTTGTTCTCAGATTTGTTTTTTTTTTTTTTTTTTAGGAATTCAGTAAGAAAATCTATGCATCAATTACGAAACTTATGAGGGAACGAACGAAATTCATTCTACGTATATCCATACTGGTTTTATCAGCGGCATCGATTAAACCTAGTCAACGTATATGTGATTTCAGTATCGTATAACCTCAGTGTTAGTTCGTGCCGCAGGAAACGCCACATAAAGCATAGTCCTGCAATATGTACTCCTTTACACACGCAACCAATGTTCAACGTATAGCTCCAAATGAAACATTACTAAGGAATTGTTATTAAAAGAAGGTTAATAGAATAAAGGGGTAATCGAAAGGAATACTTTCACGTTTAAATAGTGCATTCCTTTTACGAACAATAAAATGAAATATCAATCTTGATACATTTGATCTTAGCGAAGAGAGATAGGAATGGACTGTTGGAAAAAAGCAATTATAAATGTTCACGTTTATTTTCAATTTATAATTTTGATTACATTTCTTCGTAGAGAATACTGCTGTTCAATGAGAATAAAAAAACGTTTCTCATACCGACTGCTAAATTTTGAATTGTACACCGCTATCAAGTACAATCACCTGGTAACATGTCGAAACGACGAGACGAGTATATAGGTTAGAAACACAGATCCACATCTATTCCCTAGGACTGCAAACAAAATGTACAATTTGCATGCATGAATTTGCAATTTTTACTAGTTTTCTTCTAGGTCCCCCCCCCCCCCACTTAGACAAGAAACACAGCCCACGCGATGAAGCTGAAGCATTCGTTCCAATAACTCTCTGACGGATTGTATCGTGAAAGGGTCGCATTTGAAATATTCGATCGGAATGCCCTAGCGGAGTATTCTAGCGATGAAAAAATGCCAGGTGGCACGGAACAGCATGCAATTCCGTCCGAAAAAGGTAGGTTCGGCAGTGGACGCGTGCGCATTGCGTTGGAATTGAAGGGCCGACAAATCGTTTGGCAGAGGCGCCACGCGGAGGCGCGGCGATCGTCTCTCTAAAGAGAGAGGGGTGTAGTTTTTTTTTTCGGGTAGCGTAGTGGGGGTGTCGAAGGGGTGGTTATGGCCCGTGGTCGTAACGACGGAGCCGTATCAGTGTGAGGCCGGCTATCAGCCGCCTAACATCGAGGTCGGGGTTACGCCTGCACACGGCTGCCGCAGGCACCCACACACACACTTGCGACACCCGTGCACGGATTCTCGCGGATTCTCTTGTCGTGGGCTAGGCGAGCAGAGGGTTCTGCGAACTGTTCACGCGGGGAATCCTTTTTGGCCGTCAACGGGTGGGCAGCCTTTCTCCATGCAGTATGCGTCATAATCGATAAGGACAGGAGCGGGGCGCGTGTATGGGGATCGTCTTGAAGGAAAACGTCGCGCCCTTCGAGTATGTCGAAAAATGAATGAAAATCGCGAGAGGGAAGAGAGCGTGAGAGAGAAAGCGAAAGAGAGTGTGTGACTGGGCGAGGTGAGTGCGAGCGTGTAAGGGAGAGAAAGAGAGACAGGGACAAACGCAACGAATCGTAGGTGTCCGAGGTTAAGAGAAAACCGTGACGGGGTAGGGAAAAAAAGGGAAGACGAGGAAAAGTTTGCGCGCGCGTGTGTGTCTAAACAGTACGAAAAAGAAAAGAACAGAAAGAAAGAAAGAAAGAAAAGAGAAAGGAACAATCGGAATCACTTGACACACTCGACATCGTGAACATCGTGTTGTTCATAACGAGTCTCTTTTCGTTTGACAGTCGCAGAAAAGGATCAACGGTGCGAACAATCGGCCCCCGGAAGAGTGGAGTGCGGACAACGTAGAGTGATCTGTAGACAGGACAATATAGATAGAAAGAGAGAAAGAGAGAGAGAAAAAAAGAGGAAAAAAGCTGATGGTATCATCGCGGGCAAGGAAACTGCGATACGTAAACGGGTCACGCGAGCAGGTCGTGTTATCGGTGTCCCGTGCTTCGAAGAGGAAGTATCGAGATATATTGGCGGTGAGTGCGGTATCGAGAGTAATTAAGCAGTCGCGGGATTACTTGGTAATAATGGCTGGTCGCGATTGACTGAGAGAGACAAAGTAAGCGTGTGCGCGGCCACTAGTGTACACTGGCTACATCTATCTGAGTAACGCGGCAGGACGATAGGAACAGGAAGGACTGAGGAGAAAAAAGAGGGAGGGCAAGTGGGAACGGGCACCGATAGGGGTAGATAGAGGGTGAGAGAGAGAGAGAGAGAGAGAGAGAGAGAACGTGAGGGAGTGAGAGAGAGAGAGAACGTGAGGGAGTGAGAGAGAGAGAGAGAGAGAGAGAGAGAGAGAGAGAGAGAGAGAGAGCGTGAGAGGGGGAGAGAGAGAGAGAGAGAGAGAGAGAAAGGCAAGGTTGCCGGATAAGCGGCGGGATCGCAATCGAAGAGAATCAGATGTCGTTAGGGGCCGTTGCCAGAACCCGGAACGAATATATTGTTAGAAACAGAGTGGCGGTCGAGTGAGAGACAGCACCAGGAACGAAGTGAGAACTCGTCGACTCGTCGTCGTAGTGGTCGTCGGTCGAACGTCGAATTCCCCCCTTCCGCTTCCTACCACGGAGTAGAAGAGTCGATGGGCTTGCAAGGAACACGGTTGGATCGAGTCGAAGCGTGCCAGCGAAGAACGAAGGAGTGCGATTCGAGGCGGGCAGATGATTTTCGATCGATTGACGGTCGCACGGCTTCGAGACTATCGCGCCACCAAGTCCCGTTACGTGTGTAGGTTGCCATGCCGTCGAACTGCCGTCGGAGATGCGCACCGACGTTCAGCGATGATGACACTTAGCTGAGATGTGCCATTTTTGACAGGATCGAGACAGGAGAGAACAACGGTTACCACGACATCTGCTTCTTTCAAACGATGCTTGGATACATGGTCGACGGAGAGAAGGAAGAAACACACGGTGATCAGTAAGCACGGGAGAACGAGAAAGACAGACGAGGATTGCAGGTGATAAGAAAGAAAGAGAGAGAGAGAGAGAGAGAGAGAGAGAGAGGTGGATAGAAGAGGAAAAGGAAAGCAGGTACGACAGATTGGCGGTGAGAGAGAACGAGAGGATGGCACCTCGATACTCGTGCGTGGCCAAGCCGAACGTGAAGAATCGCTTTGCAGCGACGAAACGAAGGGTGCAACAAGAACGAAACGAGGTGAAGAAGCACGCGATTGCGATAACCAGGTGTTTGCCGCGACTCGTATTAGCCGTCTCTCGATTCTGAGGGGCGTCCCGTCGACGTCGTTTTTATGTGTCCTTCTCGTCAGAGTGGCGACGAGCGAGAGGATTCGGCACATTGCCCGTCGGCCGCACGTGCGCATTGATGGTCGATAGTGAAACTCCTTCCAGAGGCAGATAGACGCGGAATAATCCTGTGCTTTCTCTCGTGTGTCGAGTTTTTTTGTGTCGAACAGGTGATAGACGGCCCGCACGCACACGACTGGCGAACGAATCACGCGCATTCCGTCCTAGAGCGAATATTAATAAATAAATAGAAAAGAAAAAGGAACAAAGAGCAAAGAGAAGCAAGAGAAAGAGAAAAAAAGGAGAGAAAGAAAGCAAAACAGAAGTGAGGAGAGCGGCGTGTATATGTGTGGGAGCCGTTCGAGAACGGGAATCGTTCGAACTGCGAACCATCGTGTCTCAAGGAGAATAATCGGTGACTAGTCGTACCAATCGTGTGCAGCGTGTCGAAAGCGATAGAGGGAGAAAAAGAGAAAGATAGAAAGGCATGCTTGATATACGAGGCGGTGTGATCGTTTCCGAGTGAGCAACGGTAACAACAGCAGCAGCAGCAGCAGCAGCAGCAGCACATGCTACGGTGATCCGTATCAATTCGCGACTGTGATTTCTAAGCTTAAGGTTATAAACAAATATTAAGAAAAAGAAGAAGAAAAAGGAGACACGTGGAAAGAAGAAGAAGAAGCGGAAAGAAGAAGTATATAAATTATTAAACACACACACACACACACAAGCGAGATAGGAAAATATAAAAAAATCGTCCATTGTGATACTAAGATATATTAAACGAGAATTAGGTGAACACGTGCGCTCAAGGAGATGGGTGTGAATGAAAGGGGGCGCGACACAGAGTGTGCCAGGCTGAAATGCGAGTGTAATTAATGGAAACGATGGTCGATCGCGGGGCATGCGTCGGATTTACAAACTGTGATACACCGATAACCATACCGAGGAAAGCCTGATGTTCGATCACTGACGTCGAATCGCGAGTACCAACCTATCTACCAACAAAGTGGGATGAATCGCCGGTTTTAAATCCCGTTCTCGGCCACCTCGTGATTCTTTCGTAGGTACGTATTATTTTTGCATGCTCCGTTTCCTATTATATATAGTTGACATCGTAGTCGACTCACAAGTAACAGTAACGTAACAGTTTAGGTTAGATTTCAATTAGTTCTCCCAATTTTCACTTTCCTTCTGTATTCGTTGCCTTGCACAACGAACGAATAATTATTGATATTCGACACGTGTGAGAATGTAAAGTTCAAATTAAGACAAGCTGCTCTAAAATTATTTAACGCAAGCTATTACGGGTCAATCCAGCAATGGCAACACCACCAACCTGTCTTTTCTTTTATTTTCGTTTTAACGATTTCCTTTGACGAATGTGTTCAATAGTGTTTACTAGTTAGTGAAACGCGTGCGTTAAACTAACAGACGAGGATCGCGCGGTGTTTTCGTGTGTTTCGGATAATTAAAATCAGGCGGAGAGTCGTTGATGGAATCGTTGAACGAAGATCAGGAAGACTCCGCGTGAAAATTAATTAGAGGCTACCGCCTCTCTCGTTCAAAGTTTTCTATTTATTCTTCCGTTTATTGTTTACCGACGAGCGACGCAGAAAAGCCTTCTTCGCGTTCTGAATTCTTGAGCCGCGTCTCTAACTAGAGTCAAGGGAGAAACGGGATAAATATTTGGAATATAATTGCTGGAAGCTCACTCTTTTTTTCCTCTTCGTTGTTCGAACACTCTTGACTCTTGTTTCCGTGTTATCATTGCAAATGAGCCACGCAACTCGAAAAAACGGGGGCCACGAAACGCGAATCAACACGGTGCTCGTGTACCGTGACACGTCCTGATCAACGATAAAAATCACGTGTACACGTCGAGTGGTACGCGGAGGCCACGCGAGTCTCGTGCCACACGAGTTTGACCGGATCGTTGAGTTTCTTTGGAAATAGGGAAAAAGTTGACTCGAGCTTGTCACCCAGATTTAATCGTATGCACGTCGCATGAATAAGTCATTTAAATTCATTCAGGTTCGCTCTCCATTCTGTCCCGAGTCCCACAGTCCTTTTACACGACTGAACTAATATTACTGCACCGAAAATTACAAAGTACCAACATTAATCGAAGACCGCGGAAAAGAAGGAAGAAAAGAAATTCATGGAGGTAGCAATGATAAAAATCTACGAGCCGTTTGGTCGTTCCGTTTATCGTGAAAATTGTAAAATTGTTCGAGAAAGAAGTCGGTAGATGACGTGTAATCAAGTTTCAACTATGGAAATTTTAAAATCATCGGTTTAAATCATTGCGAATTTTCTTCGGGCACGATGGTCTTTATCGCGCGAAATATAGCGGGGATGAAAATCTATTCAACGATCAACGAGAAAGCAATTTTTTCTTTTTTTTTTTGTGTAAATACTAGTTGAGAATGTGGAACAAAGTTTTGTCGCGGCAGGCTTCGTTGTGGGAGGAAATCGATTTTGAAAATTCGTCTAGTACGCGTGCACTTGGCCAAGAACAGGTTAGACGAAATGGAGCAGCAGCTCGACCCGGCATCGTTCCACTTGATTTTTATTTGTGCGACTAATGAAACGGTGTGTGTTATGAATAATTAAGGCAGTGTTTTTTTAAAAATGAGAAACGACGTTACGCTGATACTTAAGGGGGAGGGGGGAGACAAAATTTAGAAACACTTTCAATTTGTCGTTTATTTATACATTTTCTCAACAGAGTTGAGATAATGTTCCATTTCAAATACTTTATCATACCAAACAGTGACACACGATGAAGCGTATTTAAAGAACCATCGAAATTAATTATGCGAATGAACTCGAATCTTAATAAAACAGTTCATATGCGTGTGGCCATAGGTACGATGATGCTACTTACATTTGTTGGGAAATCAGAACGAACATTGTCCTGATTTTACACAGACAGATATAAGGTGTTACGACTTCTAAAGACTTCTAACTAAGACTCCTGCCTTTTTCTTTTCAGTCGAACCGCGTACCACCGCAACGCAAGAGACGCAGACACACTCAAGATCGAAAGCGGCTCGCGAACCAGCAACCACAAAAACTTGTCGTTAAAAGAAAAAAAAAAAAAAAAATAGTAACGAGCGGCGATTGATGCGAGTCAAAGTGACGTTGATCGCGGAAGAGGCCAAGTAGGTGAAGAAAGAGCCAGGTCGTAGTGATCAGGCCGGTAAGGAGCAGCCGCGTAGTGAAGCAGGTGAAGCCAGGCGCGAAGAGAGGAGACGAGAGTTTTCGTGCAGCGTCGCCGAGGCAGTCACCAGGCATCGTGTACCACCCCCTGGCCACGGGGGGTGGGACAGAAAGACCGTCAGCGTGGGTGCCGGTGCTGCAGGGGCGCGCCTGGCCCGTCGGCTCGCCCGCAGATTAGCACGCCGATTAGCGGCTAGCTCGGGCCCGTTTCGGCGTACCGGCCTGGCGACCTCGGGGGGCCTCACGTCCGCGGCGGTGGCCGTGGCGGCCACGGGGGAGCAGTCCGCTCCCCCAGCAGCTGCGCCACGTCATACCACGCCGAACGGAAGCGCCAACGGATCAACCTCGAGCTCCAACCGCAAGAACAGAGCCATGTCTATGAGGAGCCTGCACCGGCGCGTCTCTCACCCGTAAGTCCCTAAATTCCTTACTTACAATTAGTTCACCTTAGTTTTGCTGATTACGCTGCAAGACACGCGGCCGACACGCGGGATGGGATCGAAATTCCTAGAGATACGGAATCCCAGAGACACGGTAAGCTCACGGCTCGTCACCGGAATTACGTTCGAACGGAATTCCACGAGAAATACTTGCCACTCAAATTTTTTTTTTTTGAAAATTCCGGATACAATAGCAGCAGTTGTGCTTTCATTTTTGTTCAATTTAAACGCAGACGTAGAAGTTTGTCTCGCGTTTGGATTTCACGGTTCGAATTGATCGATTCGTTAAAGCAATTGTCTGGTAAGGATCCGGGCTCGTGTTACAGTCCGATAATCTGGTCGGATCTGGTTCTTTCTTTCGTTTTTCTTCTTCGCGAACTGAAGGCGAAGGAAAATGGTAGAAGAGAGTTTTGAATGGTTTAACGCGGTCTAATTTCCTATATCCGGACTTTCCCCACCAACTGAGATTCCACCTCAGCTTTCGCGGAGAGCCAGAGATTTTTACATTTAAGATTGTTAAAGGTTTTCTGTTCTGTTTCCCGGCCGGGAAATCCATTTGTCGTTTCTCCAATGTTAAAACCACATTTGTCTCTGAATCAAAATTGTTTCTGTATTTACGATAATAATTTTCAGTCTCGGATGAATTAATGATAAAATGGGCTAAGATGCACTGTGACGTATTAACGATATTATTTCTTTTTTTTTTTTACGTGATTCGTTACTTTAGTTTTAAATTTTTTCTCAGAGTTAAAAATTACCAACAGCTGTTTAAATTCTACCCTGTGAGATGTTTTCAATCGCAATGGAAAGAACATCTTACGAGTTCTATATCGATGCGTTGGCTTCAGAGATGTCTGACCATATTTGATTTATTCCCCTTACTGCTCACGTTGCTTCTTGCATTTAAGTAGCGTAAGTCAACCATATCTTCTCTCTTACCCATATTTTTCATTTTCATTCACTTGCGGGTAATTTTTAAGACATTCACGATTAAATTTCAGATTGATTCGAACGATATTGAAAGCAAAACGTGTAAATTTACGACTCTTTAATTAATTTAACAAATTTCAAAGCTCTCACCAACGCGTGTCCAACCAGAGATAAAAAAACGAACCGGCGCGTGAAACTAGAAATTACCCAAGCGAAACTAAAAAGAACTCTCTCTCTGAGAGCTCCGAGCTTAACGAAAATCAAACATTCCAGAGCCATCATTCTTAACTTTTCAGTATATCTGGTCGCGTGTACGCGGCGTACGACGAGTCTAAACGTGTTCCCCTAAATTTCATTCTATCCAAGTATCGACGGTTATTTCGGAGAACCGCGTCTAATGCCGTTTGTCTGTATGGTTATAATACGATCCTCGATCCTATCCGGGTGGAACGCCGGAGTGTACGCCAGCTCTCGAACGCCTCTTGAACTGTTTGACGCTGGCGAAGCTAACGATCATTCGAAGGCAAAAACCGATGACTGGAAGGCGGAACTTGCCATTCGTAGTTTAATTTTGGCCGCGGAGCCAAGCTTCCACCCTCCGTGAAGCGAGCTGCGCCCTCGCGTGTCTGCCTCATCAATTTTCCACGAATTTTTCTTTCAGAACGACGCGTTTATAAATACCGGCTATTGATTCGCGCCTTTTTTCCAGTCGCCGGCGATGCGAGTGTTACGTTCGAGGGACGCAGTTGCCCGTGCGTCCCCCGAACGGGAAGATTCGCGAAATCGGGACGCCTCGAAAGATCGGGGCGCGTTTCCCTAGCTAGAGAAACAGGGAGAAAAAAGAAAAGGGGGAGAGGAAAGAAAAAAGAGAGAAAGAGAGAAAGAGAGAGAGAGAGAGACGAGCTTCCGTTTAAATCGGGAACGATCGATTCGGCGGCACACGATTCTGTAGGATCTTTCCCACCGATTCTCACTCGCATGAATGAGATTCGTTTCGCTCGGAAGCGAACGACTCACGGTCTCTAATAATCGCCTCTCGCGAATCTTTTTCACGCGAGATTTATCCCTGTTCTCTCTGTGAAACTTTGCAAGTCGAGAAACTTCGTCTTTTATTCCTTTCCTTTTTTTTTTTTTTCTTTGTTTTTATTTCTCGTGGTGCAATCTTCTCTGATGCAACCCCTTGACCGCCGAATTACGCATAAGATAAGGATAAAATTTTTAATACAACTGAACATCTCTTCGCGCAAGAGTAAGTCCGAGAAGATTTGCCTTCTTGCCTCGATGACGAGGTTTTATCGAAGAGTATTGGAAATTATTTACCATACCTGTGGCTTTAAGCAGAGGGAAGAAACAGTTATTGTCTGCGCGCGGCCACGCTTTCGTTCTCCGTTAAGTCGCCGTTCCACGAATTTTTGTTGCGAAAGCAATTTCTTAAGTCGTTCTTGCTACAGACGATGACGATCGTATTATCAATTTATAGTCGACGATTCTTTAAACTTAGACGTTCGAACGATCTGAAAAGCAAATCATCATTTGAAGAAACGTTTCCAACTTCGGTCGTAGGAAACTGCCTGTGTGTTCGTAGGAAAGAATTATCCCATTTGCGTTGCAATTTCACTTTTACCCACTACAATCGCTTCTAAACCGAACGTCGATCGGAATTGCAACTTCTTTCACCCTATCCACCGCTATTTTCAGCCCTCGCCAAGCAACGTTCTTTCCAACTTCCCTCCGAAAATTCAACGATATCGCTGTCCATCATCAAGCGTCCCCGATAAATCTGCAAATTTGTAAATCATCGCAGACAGGGGCACGGAACAACGAAGGAGAATTAAAAATTATTAATATTCATTTCCGCGGTCGTTCACCGCGGGGGTTGCGTTCGAGATCTCCCCCTTCGACGCACGGTTTCTCTCTCGTATTTCGCCCGTTTCCGGGGGCTGGCTACATCGCCGGTAGATCTCCCGGGTGTGATACACGCACCCCACCAGGGGCGGTCTAAAAAAAGCTCGCCGAGCGAGAAAATAGGCTGGCAAACGCGTTTATCAGCGCGGCAAACGCAAACGCGCCGCCCCTCGTGCGTCAACAAAGTTAGTCGCGTGTCACCGTGTCGCCTTTGAGACGAGACAAAACAAAACTGACGCGCTGCTCAAAACAATTAGGGGGGAAGAACTGTCCGCGCGGCGTATCGCCGCCCTTCTGAAACAAGTATCGTCCTATCAGGCCTATCCTGGACCCACAATGCGGGAATTAATTGATTCGCCTCGCTGGAATCTGGGTGACGGTCGTTTCCCTCCGAGTCGGAGCTGCGACTCGCTGATTGCTTCGGCTCCGAACGTTTTCGTGAAATATAAATATGTGTCTCATTTTATTTTCACACTCCAGGTAGAGAGAAGGTTTCTCTCTTCTTCAAATTGACCGTTGCGATTTGATGTTAGGTTGTTTCATTTTATGAAATACAGATATTCGGTTTTTTATAACTAGAGCAATCTGAGATCTGTACGATACAACTGTTCTTCTAGACCTTCTTAACGCGGTTCATATACACACATACACACATATACACACAAGGCAAATAGTTTAATACCAAGACAGTAGATGTCGCGCATCCATCCACATGTGTACATATTATACATAATTTATATTGTATTATATTTATATTTATATTATATTCCTAGCACTGACTGATTGAAATTTTTTTTTTTTACGAACAAAAGTTGAAAAATGCAGCGTATTACGAGCAATTCCGTATTCGTTAGTCAGAGATCCAAGCTGGGTGAAAAGATGTTCGATAGCGGTCTACCAACTTAGTTGGGATCGTTATTAACCATTATCCAAAGTCAATTACCGTGGACTTATGGGACGTGACTCGGCGCAACGGGCGTGGGATAATGGCTAACAGGTTGCACCGCTAACACGGTGCGCCGCTGAGTCGAACGTCGTCGCAGCGTGAACGTAGCCAGCATTTAACGACGCCGATTAATTCCCCTCGCGATAAAACGTCTCTGTTCAACGTGCCCTGCGGATTGATCGTTGAAAATGGAGCAGGCCGTTCAGACTGGTGGCAGAGCAACGGGCTGCGGGCTCGGCCGCGAGATCCTTTCCTTTCTTTTGTCGTCATTTCTGCGAAAGCGACACGGTTACGTAATATCCGGTTGAAAAAGGCGACGATTCCTCCCTTTATCTGTCCAATCCTAGTTGCTAGAAATCCTCCGTCCCCAGCTAGAAACAGTCGCGCCGCTGAAGAATGAAAATTGTTGCCGCAGGCAACAGGATTCACACTTGCCCGTGTCATCGCGGACGCTTTGTTCAACGGCTGATACGCCTTTATCGGGCCTAGGCGAATACCCTCGCGTCAAATCCACGTTCAGCTGCTTCATTAACGCGCGCATTCTTCCTTCGAACAGCGAAAAATTTTGCCAAATCGATCGGTTTCGCCTGGTTTCGTCCTCTTTCGCTGGGTCGTTTCGAACAAACGACAAATTGAGTAGGCTAGCTTAGGGGAGGGAGGGAGGGAGGGAGGAGGGGGGGGGTCTAAAACGAAGCAATTTCTGCGAATTTAGTTGTTGTTGTTGTTGTTGTTGTTCTGTTTTTGCGACGTGAGAGAACGATGAATTTTGCGGCTAGGGCTCGACTACCGGTTTAGAAAAGCGTGGGATTGGATTTGGGACAATTATCAGCAAGTCTCCACGTGTGGGTTTCCACACGTGGGTGTCATCTTTTCGAAGATAGATTCCAACTAGTAGTTCCATTTATGACTGAAAAACGCATTGATACTGCAATCGTTAAGAGCTTTAGCGCTAAAACTACTGACAATCAAAGCACGAAATTTCCATCGCAGACATTGATGTCCAAAAAAAAAAAAAAAAAAATGGACAAACATTGTACAGTGATCAGTTAACGAACAAGTTGAACAACAAACACTTTCGCCAAAGATTTTTATATTCGTACGTGTTTGAATAACGAACACCTTTCACGCCCGTTTAAGGTTCCTAGAACTATAATTTACTGCCATCTATGATCGATTAACGATCGGATTATGTTCGTTAATCCACTGTATAATGAAGAGTAAGCGTTTATTTATATATTTTACCAAAAAATTATTCTCTTTAATCTTCAAAAACACCGACGATTGTCTATAAAATGTTCGACAAAATTTAGAAATTGATCATTCCGACCACTTTAGGTAGTTCTAGTGTTAATCTCTGATCAGCATTCAATGAAAAATTGTTGTACACTTAAATCCCTTGCAGTTCGCAAGCCGAATCGCGTCGTTGCAAATCTTTGAATAAATACTCTGCGCGCCGTGCACACTTCTCTCTTTTTTTTTCGGTTGAAAAATGCTTTTTACATCGACTGTAGATCGAATGTTTCATTGTATCGGTATCCACGTGTTGCGGTAGCCTCGCGTCCAGAATCGCGTCGTTATCCGAAAAATTGGAAAATTCGACGAGGCCTGTTTTTTCCCGCTTCGTAAAATCCCCGCAAACATTCGATCGACTTGGCAAAAGCCGAAAGGCTGTGCTTGTTTTTCCTTTTTATTTTTTTTTTAAATCGCCATCCAGACTCGTTCGAACCGCCATCCGAGATTTAAAAAAATAAAAATTCCACACAGCCGATGATTTACTCGCGATTTACTCGGTTTTCGTTATATACCGAGCGTTTCGTCGGTCGCTTTATTTCCAAGGGGGGATATCGATCGTTCGTCGAACGCTTAGGCCGCGACGACCAAGTTTTTATTTCGTCTGGCAGTTTCTTGGAATAATTCCCTGCCGCGCTGGAGAGGAGCTCGGCGGATTAACGACGACGCGATCGTTAAGCAAAGGCTAAATGAAAGGTGGGGATTAGAAGCGGGACGTGTCTCGTTCGAGCGAAAGGGCGGGCTCGCGAGTCCGCGCGGGCAAACGCGTTTCTCGCGCTATTAATTCCGTGTTTGTTCGTCCGTCTCGACTTGGAATTTTACGCTCTTCCGCGTTTCACGCCCTTTCCTTCCCCTCGCGTCTAACGTCCCCCACCGAACGTCGCACGAAAATGCAGGAAAAAGCTGGAAGCGAAGAAACGACGGAGAAAGGGAAAGCAGGGGAAACGGAAAACAACGAGAGTAACGAGATTTTAAGCGTCTGTTTGCCCGCGTCTGTCGAGCTCGAGCGCGTTTCCACTCCGAAAGATCTTTCCCTCGTTTCCGCGTGGCAGGGCCCAGTGTCCCGCGATGCAATAACTCGCGAAACGATTACGCGGCGAGTGTGTGCTCGTCGAATTTGCATAACCGGCCCGGTGATTTACATAATGTCAATATATATATACATTGGTGATTAATTTAACGTGGCTCCCGGAATGGCTGGACGAACCAGCGAACAGTTGTAAAATTCGCGTCCCTGCGCCTGGCGTTGACAAATTGTCTGTCTCTCTTCGTTAGACCTTCCCCGTTTATGCGGCGTGCTCGGTTTTGTCGTAGGTCGAAATTTCGTCGTAGGCTCTGTCAGTCGATATTTGTAGAAAAAAAGAAAAGAATACAAAACTTTGTGCGTTATCGGTGCTGCGAACTTCCCAAACGCAATTTTTAAAGATTTTACCACCACTTAGCTGTTTTTATCAGAGATTTATCACTATTTAAATTTGATACATGTCCCGTAGTCAGTCTTGGAATCTAATCGCCAGAAATAAACAAATATTTTTATATTATCGAGAGACGAATCGCGTCTCTCTTCGTTGGATCTTGCATTTTGTGGTTTTGTCGTAGGTCAAAATTTCGTTGTAGGTTCTGTCGATATTTGTGGAGAAAAAGAAAAGGATACGAAACTTTGTGTGGTGCTGCGAACTTTCCAAACGCGATTTTTAAAGATTTTACCGCCACTTTTTATCAGAGATTTATCACTATTTTAATTTGGTACATGTCCCGTAGTCAGTCTTGAAATCTAATCGCCAGAAACAAATATTTTTATATTATCGAGAGACGAATCGCGTCTCTCTTCGTTAGATCTTGCATTTTGTAGGTCAAAATTTCGTTGTAGGTTCTGTCAATATTTGTGGAGAAAAAGAAAAGGATACGAAACTTTGTGTGGTGCTGCGAACTTTCCAAACGCGATTTTTAAAGATTTTACCACCACTTTTTGTCGGAGATTTATCAATATTTAAATTTGGTACATGTCCCGTAGTCAGTCTTGGAATCTAATCGCCAGAAATAAACAAATATTTTTATATTTATATTGTCGAGAGACGAATCGCGTCTCTCTTCGTTAGACCTTCCATTTTGTGGTTTTGTCGTAAATCGAAATTTGGTCGTAGGTTCTGTCGGTCGATATTTGTGGAAAAAAAGAAAAGGATATGAAACTTTGTATCGGTGCTGCGAAGCAACTTTCCAAACATGATTTTTAAAGATTTTACCACCACTTAGCTGTTTTTATCACAGATTTGCCAGATTTATCACTATTTAAATTTGATACATGTCGCGTAGTCAATTTTGGAATTTAATGGCCAGAAACAAATATTTTTATATTGTCGAGAGACGAATCGCTTCTCTTAGACCTTCCATTTTATGGTTTTGTCGTAGATCGAAATTTCGTCGTAGGTTCTGCCAAAATTCGGCTGATTTGTGAGAAAGGGAAAGAATACGAAATACTTTGTGCGAAAGTTCAACGTAATAACACCACTCTCTGCCGCGAAGAAACTTTCGAAACGCGATTTTTAGAGATTTCTCACCACCCAGCTGTTTTTATCACAGATTTCTCAGACTATTCAAATTTAGTACATGTCGCGTAGTCTTAGATTCTAATCTTCAGAAACAGAGATTTTTACGTCGAGATATTTTACGATTAGACAAGTCGTTTTGTAGAATGCAGTTGAGTTTGTTGTACGTTCAATTTGTGAAAAAAAGAAAAAGAATGCGAAACTTACGTAATCGCTAACCAAAGTTCAACGTTTGCTGCGAAGCAAATTTTCGAAACGATTTTTAATCACCTAGCTGTTTTTATCAGAGACTTGTCAGACTATTCAAATTCAGTACGCGTCTCGTAGTCTAATCTGGCCTAGAAATCTAATCGCCAGAAGCAGAGACAGATTTTTTACGATCATCTTTCGCGTTTCGCTCCTCTGTTGCGCCCAATTTTGTCGGTGTTTTTGTCGACGACGGAATGGAAGAGAAGGTGGAAATACAAATAGTGCGGAGAGGGAAATCGAAGGAGATCGATCGAGGGCGGAACGGTTTTAAGAATAGATGGTTATTTCGGAGTCACCTTGTATGGCTAAATTGAATTGTCAGTCTCGTCTTGAGATTTCTGCGAGTATCTCGAGTCCGATTCCCCAATTATCGACGCGGCCACGCGGTTCTTTTTGAACGTTGGAGTCCTTGATACTTATCCAGAGATATTTGATACTTATCTTAGTCGAATTCGCTTAAAGGAACGCTTATAAACGAAATTGTTGCTCCACCTTGGAAACTTTTCTGGCCGCCGTTGATATTCCTTAATTCAAGAGAATTCTCCGTGATGGGAGAAATTGTCAGTCAATTGTTTTTCCAAATTTTCTTTTTCTTTTCTTAGATTAGCCACTCCTAGAAACTCGATTGTAATATAATTTAAATTAGCTACGTTTAGAAACTCGGTTACAAAAGCATCGATTGAACGATCGAAAGTCTTGGTGATTGCGGGGAAAATCATTGTGAAACGAACAGAGATTTGAAAGAAATTATGAAATAAACTATTTTTAATTTATATCTTTGCCTGTAATTCTTTGAGTATACATTATATAATTTCGTACATAGTAAATAATAACAGATATTTCACGCGAGAGATATCCCTATTTGTCACGTTGACTTTGCGTTTTGCATTCCCAGAGGGTGAGCGTTGCAAGCCGACAAAATATCAGACTCTTCTTTTATAACATCCTATACATCAATGTTTTGCCTCCAGCATGACGTTAAAATAGCTAACGCCAACGTATATCACTGCTGTAAACTTGCTATTGTATGATTAAACTCATCGTGTCCTGTGCTTGTTCCCATTGCGACGTGAACGATGTTGGAAAAAAATATTACGTTCTTGACAGTGGAACGAACAAAATTTATGTCGATTTTTATTCAGATGATACGTGCCTCTATTTAGCCAAATATTACAAGTATTGAAAATTTCAAAATCATTGATTCGTCATTAAAAAAAATTTTTTCGAAATATTTTCCTTTTTGAGGCACACACTTGTAACAACAATTTTCTTTTTACGAATTCGTTGCGAAGAAGAAACAAAATCTGCGTAATCCGAAAGAGAACTTAAGGAGTTTAATCGTGTCATACGTTAACAGTTCAGTCAGACAGCTTCTTTTTTGCCCGCGAAATTTCGCGAGTTCCGCTTCTATCGGAACGGGTTAATCCGCCCGATAAATTCAGCGCTGTTACATTGAAATTTCCACCGAAGATGTTGA
The DNA here is from genome assembly GCF_011392965.1 of Frieseomelitta varia. NCBI lineage: Eukaryota > Metazoa > Arthropoda > Insecta > Hymenoptera > Apidae > Frieseomelitta > Frieseomelitta varia. The sequence goes on along the minus strand of NW_025110284.1, from coordinate 116,946 downwards.
AATTCAATTCCGCTGTCGTCGAGCTCCGCGCGAAGAAAACGATCCAGCAGTTGATTTCATTAGGAGAGGCTTTCGAGCAGCGTTATTTTTCCCCCGAACACGTAACATTACGGTCGTAAATCGATTTTATACGACGTGCGTGCGGTCGTGTCTCGCGATTATCCAAGTGCCATTTGGTGCAGTTTCAAATTTTCTTCGCGTGAAATCCAATTTTTTTTTTTTCTCCGTCGAACTAGCCGGGGGTTATCGTTTAGAAAGAAATAACAAAGAGTGAAACCAAAGAAAAAAAAAAAAAAAAAAAAAAAAAAGAAGGAAGAGAAAAAGGATGAAAAATAACTAATCGCGCGATGCCATAGAATGCACCGCGTGAACGACGTTCGCGGATCCAGCTGATATTTTCAATTGGAAAACGAAGATCCAAGGGGAAACGAACGAGAGGCGTCGTTAATTCTGCCTCGTAACGCGATCGAAACGCATTTTCCACGAACCGGAGCGCGAAAGTGCACGCGTCTTCTCTTTCTTCTGTCTTTACTGCTACCTCTGCCCTCTGGACGCGTGAAACTTATGAAATTGACAGTGCTTGCACGCGAAAACACACGTCTTTGATTATACCTTTCTTCTGTATTTTTTTTTTTTTTTTTTTTTTATACTCTGCTACTCTTATCCTCGACAATTGAAACCAGAGACTGAAAACCGAAATGATATTATACCGGTATTTGCTTCCATATTATCGTAATATAACCGCTATTTTGGAAATCGGTTTTAATACCGGTATAAGACGGTCATACAGCTATTTTCATACGTATTTTATCGGTATTTGACGTCCACAACGGTAAAAATACCGAAATATATACCGATACGGCACCACTTTACCGACGAAAACACATGTTTCATTTTCTACGTACAGTGACTCTTATTAATATTCGGATATCGTGCTATTCTAAATATTGTGGTGGATTTCGATCGTTTATAATAGTAAATTTGAATTAATTTTTTAATAATTATAATAGAACATTCATTATAGTTTTCTAGTGACATAAATTTTACTTATTTGTCGCGCATACTTTTCTTAATATCAAACAATAAATCATGTCGAAATGTAGCGTGACAAAAATACTCGGACATTTGAAGAACTGCGATATTTGAACCTGAAAATTGTTAATATAAACGATAATTAATATTTTGTTAGGTAGCCCTTAACTTTAATAATATATCGCAGACGCTTAGGCATATTTCCAGTTCCAATTTCTTTTATGTAATTTAGCGGAATATTCTTCCATTCAACGATTAATCGTTGTTTCAACTCCTCTTTCGATTTATCGACGTACGACGAATTAGTCATCTTTCACCGAGAAAAAGGAAAAACGTATCAAGAAATCGATCATCTTTTAAAATTGAGCAAGAGTATCGTGGCTGATATTGTATGGAGATAAACAACGATGAATTAGTATTAGAAATAATAAAGGATACGCGTATAAGCATCGTCAAATTTATTGTGAAAAGCTTTCCCTTTTCTCATATATTAATGTGTTATTTACCGGTATTGTACCGAAATACATCTACCGACCTAACATCGTTTTGATAGCATCGTACAGGTACTCGCGCCATTTCGGTTTCATCAAACGTAATCAAACAGTAACCTAAAAATACCGGTATTTTACCGTAATATTCGGATTGAAACAACGAGTACGCGTGGGCAGGTAAATATCCAACGATTTGGAATCGAGATCCAAGGAAAAAGGAAAAAAGTGGAACAGAGTGGCACGCAAGAATAGACGTTCCTTTTTCTTCCCTTCCGTTCTAGGCATTCGTCTCTGAAAATCGTCTTTGAAATAACGAATATGCGTAAGCAGGTAAGTACATCGATACGCTAGTGTCACGATCGTCAAGGTGCGTGCAAACGTTTGCGCAGAATTTTCTACCTTTTTCGTAGGCTCGACGAATTCATCGGCTCCGCCTACGTTATTCCGGCGATGAATCCATTCAACGTTGACAATTTCGTAGCAGCGTTTTAACGAGTGGGGTACGAGTTGACCGTAATCGATACACGGAGCGTTCAGAGGGGTTAGGACAGTTTGAAATTTTCAAAAATTCGATTTTTTTTTTTTTTGTTTTGTTTTAAATTGTAATTTGAAGTAACTTAGAAATAAGATACAAAAGGTGCCAGGTCTTTGAAACGACTTACTTTGGAGTGTAATAATAAATCCGCGGATATAGAATAATTGAATTTGCACCTTTAAGCAGTGTTATAAAGTGTATATCGTGCGATTCGAATATTAGTTTTGGTGAATCGAATGTTAGGCGACTTGGATACAATTTAGTTGTGAAATGTAAGAACTGTGAGCCACGATGTATAAGTAAAAAAAGTAAGTAAAGCATACGTATGAAAAATGACGTTCTGAAACTTTAAGCCGCGTTCTTCTCGAAACTAGGTTTTCAGGAACGCTGTGCAAGATATCTCGGAATCTAACCAGCCGATTACCGCGAAACTTGGTAACGTGTCTTTCGCGTAACATTTACCAGGGATTGACGATCGAACATTTTTAAATTTTTAACAATTTCGAAAGATATAAACAGAGAAAACGTAGAAATTCCTGGCATCAAATTCGACGCATCAAAAACAAATGGCTGCTGTTTTCATAATTTTCACAAAAATGAAAATGTTGGATCGTCAAATCCCTGGAGAGTACTTTTGTCTACCTTCGAACTCTTTTTTGCCTTTTCGTTGCAGCTAATCCTGTTTGGCTGGAATCACGCACGCCGATAGGCAATGTAAAGAAAAAGTTGTGTAAAAGGATGCCCTCCTTTTCTTTCTTTTTTAATGTTGCTTTTTTATAGTTCGTAACGTGTTAAAATAAATCACAGAAACTCGTGTCAATCAAATATGTATTTTTGCAAGTGTTCGTAGTATTTTTAGGCCCCCCCTCCCCCCCCCCTCAAACTGTCGTGCCCCCCTAACGAGCGAGTGAAAAGTATTTGCTTTAGCCTGCTCGGTGAACGCGTTACGCGGTTATTTTTCCTGAAACTGGCAAAGAGAGAGAGAGAGAGAGAGAGAGAGAGAGAGAGAGAGAGTTCCCGGGGTTTGTCACTCGAAGTGTTTCGCGTATTTCTCACGGCCGGAAGGAGGGGGACAATGAACCAACTTCCAACTTTCTACGCTCGGCGTGCGTGTCAGTTGGGAACAAAAGGAGCAAGAAAATGAATTCACCGGTACATAATGTAATACGTAGGTACACCCATCTTATAATTAATTCCAAGGCTCCGGCTAGGAAACGATCCGCCATAACGTTGCTTTGCCTCGCTTCCTATAAGATCGTACCAGATCGTAGGATATGCGCGATTCTAATCGCCCCGTTTTTCCACACATTTTCTTTCCACCTCGTCAAAATTCGTATCGTTCAGCGTTCCACCGCTGATCACACGTTACGCACGTAATATACGCGTGTACTTTATTAAAAAAAACAAATAATAACTTTGGCGAAAAGTACGATACACGCACGTGGTACGCATGCGTGTACTTTGCGTCAGAGACTGAAAAGCGAAATATTCTGAGGTTTAGGTATTATACCCAGAGATATTGTAAAGGGTATTTAGCTATTACATACCGGTATTTGCTTCCACATTGTCGTAATATAACCGCTATTTCGGGAAATCGGTCTTAATACCACATCTTTATCGTACGTACTTTATCGATATTTGACGACCACAACGGTAAAAATACCGAAATTTATACCGATACGGTACCGCTTTATTGACGTAAACATATTTTTCATTTTCTACGTACAGTGACTCTTATTAATACTCGGGCATCGTGCTATTCAAAATATTCTTGTGGATTCCGATTGTTTATAATAGTAAATTTGAATTAGTTTTTTAATAGTATAACAGAACGTTCATTATAGTTTATAGTAGCATAAATTTCATTTATTTGTTGCACATATACTTTTCTTAATGTCAAGCAATAAACCGAACCATGTCGAAATGTAGCGTGGCAAAAATACTCGGACATTTGAAGAACTGCGATATTTGAACCTGAAAATGTTGTTAACATAAACGATAATTAATATTTTGTTAGGTAGCCCTTAACTTTAATAATATATCGCAGACGTTTAGGCATATTTCCAGTTTCAATTTCTTTTATGTAATTTAGCGGAATATTCTTCCAGTCTACGATTAATCGTAGTTGTTTCAACTCCTCTTTCGATTTATCGACGTACGACGAATTAGTCATCTTTCACCGAGAAAAAGGAAAAACGTATCGAGAAATCGGTCGTCTTTTAAAATTGAGCAAGAGTATCGTGGCTGATATTGCATGGAGATAAACAACGATGAATTAGTATTAGAAATAATAAAGGATACGTGTATAAGCGTCGTCAAATTTATTGTCGACAGCTTTATGAAAACATTTGATCATTGTCTCCTTTCCCTTTTCTCATATATTAATATTTTATTTACCGGTATTCTAACATCGTTTTGATAGCATCGTACCGGTATTCGCACCATTTCGGTTTCATCAAACGTAATCGAACAGTAATACCTAAAAGTACCGATATTTTACCGGTATCCGTAATACCGATTCGGTCTCTCGGGTAACTATACGATTTAGTCGATCGTATCAAAGGGCAGAGAGAGAAAGAGAGTCAAGACAATCGTGCCACCTTCGAAACGGTAGAAATTTTTCATCGTCGATTACAGGTTACCGTCGCATGTAATGGTACAACTGAAACTGTCAGGGCTACCCGTTTGATAATCAATTATTTCGCATTTGTTGGAGTATTACGCCTTTTCTGCCTTAAAACTGCCCATTTCTCTAACAATTTTCGTACGCAGTCGTCGTAATTGTCAGCAGTAGAAGACTTTCTTCAGGTTTCAATGACTAAAAGCGAAACTGTACCACCAAACACACGATACACAACCTTTCTCGGGGATAAAAGTTGGTTTTGGCGTCTCTCTGGAAGATAGCCTTGGGTTGTCGCAGATGATCCGTTTCTCGTCTCCGGTGACGAAGCGCAAACTGTTCTTTCGAAAGATTTATTGACCCATATCCCGATCCCATGGCTGATTTCATATAGGTGTGCAAAATAGGATAGAAAGCACACATTACATGTAAAATTTAGGATAAATGCGAAATGTGAAGTGTGCAATGTAAAAGCCAAAGTCAATTTCAAGGCCAAAGAGGCTGAAATAAATATATACGTACATACATATAAGTGGCTTTGTACATAGTTGACTGAGGTGAAAACTTTTTGATAATTCGCTGTACGCTTAACTTTGGATCAGGCTCCGCTAGAGTCGTCGTCCTGAGTGAACAACAAGTGAGCTCTCGTAACAAAAATTGATTACTTATGGGTACATAATTGCTAATGAGTTGCAAGGTTCGACGAAATAAGAAAAAGAAAAAAAAAAAAAAGAAAGAAGAAAGATGGCAGATTAAAAGTCGAGGGAAGAATGAATGTCAAAGCTGATTGAATGTCAAAGCACGTCGTGTTTCGGGGGGAGAGGGCCCTTGCCGTTTCCTTCCAACCCAACAACGAAGACGAACATCTGTGCGAAACGTTTCGCCGACGTGAAATTTCCACGCGAAATATGCGATACGTTCGTCGCGAAGATATCGAAATCGTGGCACGCCGCGGCGCAAAGAGAAAGAAAATATACATTTCGCGGGATAAATGGAGCGGGAGGGGAATGTAGAAAGGTCGCATCGCTGCGAGAGGAGAGAGAGAGAGAGGTGTGTTCGGTTCTCGCGATATGAGTAATACGTGCAGCCTATTAATATGTATAAGCGTCCATCGGTCTTTCTCATGGGTCTGCAAAACGGTCCACCAGCAAGTCGCAGCGGTTATGTACGCGTTTATCCTTCTAGGATCGCACACTTGTCCGGCCGAGGTGAAGTTCGTGCGCGCCGCGAACAGAGAGAGACAGAATGTGTGTGTGTGTGTGTGTGTGTACGCAATGCAAAGCAACGAAACGGAACAGCAGATCTTACAGGTCCGTTACAACCGGCTAGCTGACCGATCCCAACGAATACGGCTGGTACCACACCCGCTCGGGCATTTCGAGCGGAATGATCGAGAGATAAACTGGCTGGTCCGCTGCCGATACGACGCGTACCACCGAGCCAACCAATCTCAAATTTCCCGGCGTGCATACCTGTAACCAAACCATCGCGTTAGCTCCTCTCCAATTTCGAATTTCCATGTGACTTTGAATTTGAATTTGAATTTGAATTTAAGCTTGAAACTGCGACACATTTGAATTTGTATGGGAGAGAGAGAGTATTCGTTTTGCAGTCTTCGGGTAGAAAAGCCCCCTCGTCTCGTCGACTTGTTTGTGCTTAAACGCTTGAAATTTTAAATTCTTTGTTCAAGTCTTTCGTTCAAATCGTAGATGATGTCGAGGCAATTTGTTTGAAAATTTTTCGTTCCGACGTGCTACTCGTTTTTTAATCGAATCTCGTCAGTATACCGATAACGTGTCGTGAGACGTACGTACCTACTCGAACGAAATAATTATTATTTGCAACGAGGGAAACATTTGTCACATGAATAATTGATAATTGTGAAATTCATCGTTTGGGTATTTGGACGAATCACGATTAATATTCACAACTGTGCGAAAAAGTATAAAGATATTTCCGTAACAACATAGGTACATTTATCTATCGATGGAAAATCGAAATTTAGTTTTATAGCACGTAAATAACATTTTTTTTTTTTTTTTTTTTTTTTTAATATTCTACATTCACCCGCGTATTTGTAATATTTACAAAGGAAAATACGTGTTGGTAATTTGTCGAGAATCGATCGGAAACCTGCCCGGCTTGTACAGCGGTAACAAGGAAAAATAATTTCGACGAGATAATTTGTCGAGTGTAGTGGATAATTATTTCTCGAGCAAATTATCCCTCTGATTAAAACGACATTGCGGGGATAAACATTTGTGTGTCGAAAATTGGCCTCGCGTTGCGTTTGGTTTTGACAATTTTCGCCACGTCCTTCCATTATAAAATTATTCACCTTTTTTAATATCCGGCGATATTAATATCGGAGAAGGCAGAAAAAAAGAAAAAAAAAAAAATAGAAAAAAAAGAAAAGAAAAGAAAAGAACGATATTTCTCTTAATTAAAAGTTACGTAAAATTCCGACTGACTGCGTATGCACGTGCGTGTATACTCATCGCGTAGGATATATACACACAGAGTAATTTTTCAACGTCTGTTTCAACGTTCTGCGAAAAACATAAATCGAAATAATCAAGAACAGTGCTGCCGTCCAAATATTTCTCTGTGACGTGGCCGTAATTTAGTTTCTGACCTGGTTGGTGGAAAACGGCGCAAAAGGGGGGAAACGCAATACGTTATTGATATCCCTTATTAAAAATATAGAGAGAGAGAGTTTATTAGTACATGCGCGTGCCTGTGTATTTATGCGTACATAAATATTTACGTTGCCGAAAGATCGATAAAATGAAATGCGGTATTGGTGGCCGATATATACATACGCACGTACATGCATAAAAACGTGGGTACGACGCCACGCACTTCTATATTTCAATTCGATGTAATACGTATCAATTTCTCCGTCCATAAAAGTGGAAAATAACGATTAGATCTCGACCAGATCGCGTTCTTTCTCGCAGTTTTCCCGAACACTCTTCGAGAGTTCAAAGGGAAACCATTGTTGTAAAGGGAAATTACGCGATCATCGTGCTATCGTGATAACGCGAATCGACGAACGTCTTTCCCTCGATCGTGGAAAATCGACCAGCTCTCCCGTATACCGCGTTTACGTGTCACGAGCTCGATGAGACGCGTCGTTGACATTAATCATTTGCCAATGTATGAATTATTTGCATATAGAGAAATTGAACAAAAGGGTTCGGCGTGCGTGTACACAGAGCGAAAAAAAAAAAAACGCTTTGAAAAAATTATTGTGCGCCGAGCGGTGAGACAAAGGAAAGGTACAATATGGATTTGAAAGTGGTACTTGATGGTTGTATCGACAGAGGCTCTTTTAAATGGAGCACAGGTCACTGCGCACGAATTGTAATTCGTTTAAAATACTTCATTTGTCGAACCATGTCTTTACGTGAAACGAACCGACTGACTTTGGTCGAGTAGTTTGGTACATCATTGTTTTCTTAATAATAATTGGCAAAAATGAAATTCGCATTTTGATAATTGAACGACGAGACAACGTAAAAAATTAAACCAATTAATATCAATGCGAAATTAACTTCTTCATCTGCCTTGGTTATTTTTCTTTTCTAGTCTCTCTCTCTCTCTCTCTCCCTCTCTCTCATTTTTTCTTTTACAAATTACAATTTAATCCTTTCCTTAACTTTTTCAAATTACCAATTCGACGATTGTATATAACGTTTAAAAAAGAAAAGTGTACATAATGTTTAAAAAACATTATTAATATTACACAAAAACATTATTAAAAGTGTACATAATATTTAAAAAACATTATTAATATTACACGAAAACATTACACTATTAATATTACTACATTACTATATTACATTATTAATATTACACAAAAACATTATTAAAAGTGTACATAATATTTAAAAAACATTATTAATATTACACAAAAACATTAAACTATTAATATTATTACATTACTATATTACATTATTAATATTACACAAAAACGTTATTGAAAGTGTACATAATGTTTAAAAAACATTATTAATATTACACAAAAACATTGTTAACATTATTAAAACAATATTAACGAAAAAATTATTGTAACAACGTTCGTGCATATGCGCTCGCATCACGTTGTAATCTTGAATAAATTTTTACTCAATTTTATCTGGTTGTAATACCAAATAGTTGTAATTTGCCATTGAAAAGTTTAACGCAAGTAATTAATCTCATTAGCCGAGAAAGATACAAATTAGCGAAAGAAATTTGTGCATCAATCGTAAACGATTCGTAAAACGGAAACTACATCAACGGACGCTGCAAAAGGAGAGTTAATATTCCCTAGCGCGTGGTGGATGTGTTGTATACAAGCTGAACTTGCACTCGTGTACACGATACACCGATCGCCCACCGGCTAATTGCAAATTGCCACGATTTTGGGATTGGTAAAATATATATGCTTGCGCAAACAAACAAGGGAAAAGAAGAAAGAAAAAAAATGTAGCCGATTGTAAATCGAGTTGAAAGTTTCTATCCTTACTTTACGCTAGTTAGTTGCTGGTTGAACGAATCACAGTGACAGGTGTCAACGAGAGGCGGGTACGTACGTACGTATGAGTTTAACTTTCATTCGACGCGAAACTTGTTGCAACAAGTCACGCGTAATTGTACGCGAACCCCGAACAAAGAATCGTCGAAATTCGAAGAGTTAACGGCCGAGCGCGCATAACTGGAGTACTCGGGCTGGCATGCAACAAAAATCACTAGACGGCGCGCGCGTCTGTATTCGAAAACATATGTACCCACCTTGCTACTAGTGATTCTGTGTTTAACAGTACGCGCGTATTTCGAGGTTATCATCGAATTTAGCCGACGTTAACCGATGTTTAACGAAGCGTTGTGAGTTCCGTGTGTGTTAAGTGTTCGTTGGTGTTCAGTTGGTGCGCCTCGGCTGGGCAAAATCGTGTAAAATGGATACAAAATTTCGTTGTGAGGTTGAGGTTGGCCGTTGAAACGAGTGAACATGGGAAGGTCCAAGTTTCCCGGGAAGCCGCCAAAGACGGTCACCAGGAAACGGATCAAGGTTCTCGGCCAGCCCGAGACAGCCCAAAGCGATTCGGTAACCGTCGCCGAAAACATCTACTACGGACTTTCCCTGTTCAACGAAACATTTGGTGACAACGAGAAGGTAATTCTCAGTTTACCTGCTCGAGCGAGGATCGCTCGGTGTCCGGAGGGCGCCTGATCGGTCACAAACCGTGTATCGTCCATTCTCTCTTCCTTCGCTTACAAACACAACTTGTACTCGTATGTTTCGTAAGCGTCGTAAGGACGCATACGGCGCCGATTCGCTCGCCCAGAAAAACTCCCAACGTTTGCCTGTAGAATGAAAGTTAACCTATCAGGGGGCAGTCACAGACTCGGAATGGCAGATGTGTATAACGCGTACTGACGTACCGCTTGCTCGAAAGTGTCAAAGATTTCGTCGAAAATCGCCGTTCTCGTCGTGTTTCGCCCCGATAAATCTTCAACGTTTTGTCTTAACGATATTGTTATACCGATTTCTCTATTCTCCTTGCAACCAGAAACTCGTACACAACCGTACGCCTCGCGTGTTACATATGCGTATCTTATTCACTTTTTTCTCGCAATGTCCAACTTTAGATCGTCCAACACTTGTCGTTGTCACCACGAAACGTCGAGGAGAAAGTCGTCGTTGACGCTTCGTTGACGAGACGCGAAGCGTAAAATTTTATTAAAATTAACAACGCTGCTTTGTCGTTTGCCCTTAATTATCGTTGAATGCATTTCTCCCACAGGAACATCCACCGTTCCATGGCTTTAGCACCAAGGAAGCTAATCTTTCCGTGTCTTACGTGAAAACGCAACAGCACGACACAGGAAACGCAACTGTTAAACCGCAGCGTGATGCCGTTGACAGTCCCGCGCCGCAACAGACTGTACAGAATGTCGCAGATATTAAAAATGCTCCCTCGCGTACTGAAAATAATACAGAGGGCCTAGGCGATAAGAGCCACGGCAAACCAGTGGAGGAGGACAAGAAGGATGTGACAGTAGTAAATTCCAAGCATGCTGCCAAGTTTCACAGGTCCAAGAGCCGCAGGAATTGTAAAAACATCAAGTTCTCCAATTTCATGAAAACACCAGTATTAAAGTCGGTGAACAACATCTTGGACCAGCATCAACGAACGAGACAACTGCGCAACAGCACTGCAAAGAGATTGTTGCAGAGGGCAAAATCCAACAGTAACAATGCACGTAACATGACAGCGCAATGCGGTGAGAAACCAAACGCTGTGAGAAAATTCATTTTACCGGTCCGAAGTGCTCATTCGTCGAGAGTTATCAAACCAAACAAGAGGTTCATCGAGGAGCTGGAAGAAATTTCTGGAGCAGAGCACAGCGAGAATGAAGTCGGCACGCACGTAAAGAAAGCGAAATTCGCATTGAGCAAACTTTGTAATAATCAGGAGACGAAATTGAAAGAGGGGAACGTTGCGAAACTCTACGCGAAATTGAAAGACAAGGAGACGAAGAGCAGGGCCAAGAAAGTCATTCAGCGTGCAAGTTCCGATGCCCAGACTGTAATACAATCTGGAAAGAGTCTTGAGAAATTAGCATCCTCCGTACAAGACGCACAAGTATCAAAAACTATTAGTACAGACGTTAGTAAGAGGACGAGTGTGTTGGGTAAAGGCAAAGTGGTAAAATGTTTGTCCGACGAATGTACCGGCACGGTGAGTGGTCAAGACGGTGTACGAAATGTAACTAGAAAAGCTCAACATGCAAAATTAAATGTCTCCAAAAACCAAAAGGTAATTTCTGTTCCTACAAAAGTTCTTCCTGATTCTGATGTTCCAAGTTCAGAGTCTTCCAGGATTCAGACTAGGTCAGGAACTCAAAATGATACGGTTGATTTAGAAGTTCAGACAAATTTCGCAGACGTGACAAAAGTGAAGGAGAACAATAGCGCAAAGGGCCGTAGCAAAAGTACCGACAGGAATTCGGATAATCTCGACACAGAAAGCACATTGTCCGAAAGTGGAAGCGAGCATAGTAATCACACAGAGGACGAACAGTCTGAATGGACTGGGATGAAGTTGAACGGCGGAAAGGTTATTTTAAGGAAAGCGAGATTAAAGTTGGATAATAAATGTATTGGTGGAACCGAAGGTCCCTTTTCAACGACAAACAGTAACAGCGTTACAAATGGAAATGGTAATTTAGGTACGTATCACCACTGTGTTTGCAATTTGTTGCTTTTAATTCAATGTTGATTACTGGTACAAAAATGTTTGGATAATACTCCTGAATGAATGATTAATATGATTGATCGTATCGATTGACAAGTAAGACAAAGTAGTTTGTCAAGTAAGAGAGTAGCAAACTCATTTTACCTTTCTTGTATTTAGGTTTAACTGGCACCATCAAGTGTGGAGTTTGTGGTGCTGTGCGGTTCTATCGGTTTGTGAAACAGGCTCGAAAATTTGGTATTCACAGTTGTGAATCGTGTAGAAAGTTTATCAGTAAAATGATCAAACGACAGGCTTGCGCAAAATCTACGAATAGTACGCTTCCAGTTCTTCAATGTCACAAAGGCGACGGTTTGTGCTTGGTACCGCCTGTCGTAAAGAGTCAACAGTGGAATCTCATGAGATGCGTTTACAAGGCTAGATGCCCGGCTTGTTGGTTAAAAATGTGCTTGAAATGTTACAACATTCCTTCTTCTCTGAAAACAGGCTTAAACACATTGCTACCACCGATGATGAGAGATCCACTGAATATTCCATTGATGTTGAGTCAAGAAGATCACGATAGCCAGGGACAAAAGTTGATATCTTCCAAGTTAGGTTGGCCTGCAGAAGATAGTTCGGAGAAGAACTTGTTCAAATCAGCCATGAATTGGAGAAACATAGAGATAGGTCAAAAAGCTAGTTTTCAAGGCACTGGTGGTTTTCTATATACAAAGTTAGATAAATGTAAGACACTGTTATTTTCAATTTATAATGTACACGCACTTCTTAACTTTAAAAATAACGGAAATAATTTAAACTTTACATACCGTTAATCATATTAATTATATTTATCATAGTCATAGTTATACTTTTCATTGTCGGTAAATAATACTTTTAATAATCTTGTAGTCGACTCGTCGTTGAATATATCGCCTAGTAAAAAAAGAAGAAAAAACAATAGGATAAAAGTGAGGAAGAAACTGAAGAATCCAATGTTCTCGTTACCATCTTTAAATCAATGTCCACAACCTCTGAGACAGAGACTCGAATTGAAAGGGCCGAGAGTGAAACACGTTTGTCGAAGTGCGAGCGTGGCTCTTGGCCAACCAATTGCAACGTTTCCCTCTGTAGATGGAAAGGAGGATACCGAAAGCAATAAACACATTCCGAAAACTTTGAAGGAAAACGATAGGATAGAGAAAAAGGACGAGGCAAAGGAGAAGGAATCGCAAAAACGTAACGACGAAAATACTGTGAGTCACAGTATCGTTAATACAACGCAGCAACCTCACCCGAAAAGAGGCAAATCGCAACAGAACGTGTCAACGTCAAATTTTCAAGTGGTAAGCAGGTCAATTACATAACTAACAATGCAGATTAAAATCTAGGGACACGTTCTATCGTGGACACACGTGCCAAATTTGGTGTACGAAATAACGTTTGAAGTTTCGACAATTGCATTGTAACGTTGGGTGTTATATCGTTGTAAGCTTGTAACACAACACTGGTTACAGGCACCTAAAACAGACAGCGACACATTACACACGGTGTCTATAGATTTCTGGGAACAATACGATCCCACGGAAGTCGGTGCGAAAGGCTTTGCCCTCATCGGTTCGGAACTGTTTCATATTCCTGCAATTTGTTACCTTTGTGGAAGTGCTGGGAAAGAGCCAGTAAGTAACGTATGGTGGACCCACGTTGTTCTATATAATTGTACATTGTGAAAAATCTTTGCAGCTGATCCACTGTCAGTGCTGTTGTGAGCCATATCATGCCTTTTGTTTGGAACCCAGTGAATGGAATGCTTGCGCTCAACCAAACTGGTGCTGTCCTCGATGTACAATATGCCAATCCTGCCATCTAAGATCTGGTCCAAAATTGTCTTGCATTCGTTGTCGTCAATCATTTCACCATTCGTGTTTGTCAAAATCTGGCGTTAGCGCGAGACTATACAGTCCCGAAAGACCCTATGTGTGTCAGAGTTGTGTTAAGTGTAAAAGCTGCGGTAGCGAAGGAGTTAACGTCCACGTGGGCAATTTACCATTATGCTCCATGTGTTTTAAATTGCGTCAAAAAGGAAATTACTGTCCCCTGTGTCAAAGATGTTACAACGAAAACGATTTCGACACAAAGGTGAGTGTTTCTTCCTCGTTTCGTTTTCTTTTCTCCTTTTGTTTTTTATTTTTTCTTTTTTCTTTTTTCTTTTTTCTTTTTTTTCCACTTTACGTACACGTGCAAAAAAAAATATATTTTGCAATCGATGCTTTCAAAGAGCTTACATTGCACTCCGTTGACCTCGTTTGTGCTATTTTCCAGATGATGGAGTGCAGCGAATGTTCGTACTGGGTACACGCGTACTGCGAAGGAATTTCCGACGAACGTTATCAAATTCTTAGTTACTTACCCGACACTATCGAATTTACGTGCAGCCAGTGTTCCTCGAATCCAAATTCCGTTTGGAGAAACGCCATAGAAGCTGAACTGAAAGCTGGTTTCATAGGAGTCATAAAATCGTTGAGTAAGAACAAAAAGACTTGCGCTGCGTTAAAGTGGAGTCCGAGAAAGGAATGTTTGTGCAGATCCAACCTTTCCAACGGGAAAAGATTGGATTTCTCGAGCGAGAAGACGGATACAAATCTGAACAATGTCAAAGAAGGTGCAAACGTCGAGGAGGCTGACGAAGCCAACGGTGGAAAGGTCAAAAGTGCAGAATATAGTTGTAACAGTAACAATAACATTAACAACAACAACAACAACAGCAGTAGCAACAACAACAACAACAACAATGCTAATAATAATAACAACAACAACAATAATAATTCAAAATCCGATTCGACGAGTAAATCGGAGGAGGACCAACCGACAAGCGACAGTTGCAACAGAAGAGGTTTGAGACGCCTTCGACAAAAATTTCACTTGAAAGAGTGCTCCGTTCGTGTGAAGAACTGCGCGGTGAAGGACACCGAGAAGGACAACGAGAGGAAAGATTCGTCGACGACTCAGGAAGGTTCGAACGTGAGCTGGAACGACGCGTCGGCAGAGTGTCATTGCTCGGAGCAGCAGATCATCGTCAGGCCCTCGCCGACGTTGATGTCGGTGAAACGAAAGGTGAACAACAACGAGTACCAAACGCTGTTGCAGTTTCACTGCGACATGGAGCGCGTGATAAGTCGTAGTGGAGCGAAGGAGCTCACCGAGGCTTATCACGACATCTTGAAGGACGTGTTCCCGTGGTTCAGTCCGAAAATGATAAAGGCAGGAGGGAACGGGAAGCGCGACGCGTCGACGTCGGGTGGCAAGGAGGCGAGCAAGGAGAACAGCCCGGTGACGACGAGGCTCCTCGACGACTCGATCCTGGAGGTGTGGAGGGAGGAGGTGATCAAGGCGCCGAAAGCGATCGCGGCCAAGACGGCGAATTTGTACAGCGTGCACGTCGAGGACGGTCGATCGTGTTGCTTGTGCAAGGGGCTGAGCGACGGCGCGGAAACGAAAGAGGGACGGTTGCTGTACTGCGGGCAGAACGAGTGGGTACACTCGAACTGCGCGCTCTGGTCCAACGAGGTGTTCGAGGAGATCGACGGTTCGCTGCAGAACGTTCACAGCGCAATCTCGAGAGGTCGGCTGATTCGCTGCACCGAGTGCGGAAAGAAGGGGGCGAGCGTTGGCTGCTGCGCGAAAAACTGCAACAATACATTTCATTATCCCTGCGCGAGGAACGTCGGCCTTGCCTTCAACGACGACAAGACGGTGTTCTGTTGCTCGCACTTGAACAACTGCGCGCAGAAAACGTTGCAGAGCGAGAACGACTTTAGCTTGCAGAGATCGGTGTACGTGGAGTTGGAGGTACGTAAGAAGAGAAAGTACGCGGAGCCGAGTAAAGTAAAGGTGATGATTGGCTCGTTGATGATCGACTGCCTGGGCACGGTTATACCCGAGTACTCGGACGCCGCCGAGAGGATCATACCTTGCGACTATAAATGTTCCCGGCTCTACTGGTCGACGGTGAATCCGTTTAAAATCGTGCGATACTACATTCGAACGTACGTGCAGGTGTACGTACCGGAGGTTTCCTCCGACTTGGAAAACAACGTGACCATCGATCATTCGAAGGAGAAGGAGCAGCAAGACGAGGAGGACGAGGAACGAGAGGAGGACGTGGAGGAGGCAGAAGCGGCGGAGGAAGACGAAGACGACGACGACGACGACGACGACGCTGACGATGACGGTGACGGTGACGGTGACGGCGACAGAGACGGTTCGAGCATCTTCGCGTCGAGCGCGGAAAAGGGGGAATACTTGGCCGTGAAGCAAACGCTGGACGCTCTGATCGACGCGGTGTGCAACAAGGAGGTGGACGAAAATCTGGCCGAGCAAAACAACACGGATCTTTTGCCGCCGGAGTTGAAGGAGGCGATATTCGAGGATTTGCCGCACGATCTTCTGGACGGGATCTCGATGCAGGACATATTTCCAAAGATGACGTACGAGGATTTTTTAGCGATGGATCTGAAGAACGACGGGACGGCGTTCGCGGCGGACCTGTTCAAGGACGACAACATCATGCTGGCGTCGGAGGTGGAGGAGATGGCGGGTACTGGGGAGAGGAAGCCGACGGCGGAGAGCAAAGTTTCGAAGATGGTGGATCCGTCGTTGGTGGAATTGGGAGGGCACAACGACCTGTGGGTTCACTTGGAGGCGAAGAGTTCCGTCCAGGATCTGATGGACGATCTGTTCAGCTCGAAGAACGCGAAACGAGGCGGAGGCAGGGAGCTGAAGCGGTCAAAGTCGGAGGTGATGTCGAACAGTCCGTTGATCGTCGGAGGCGGGCAGAGGCATCATCATCACCAACGATCGTGCAGCTTGACGTGGAGCTGCAAGTTGGACGGCAGCTACGGCCCGACGATCAAACGGAGGAAACTGTCGCGGAATCCGAGCGCGACCAGACCGAACGAGACGGCGAGCGTGATGCTGCTGGGCGATTCGCAGAGCGAACGGGCGCACGAGCGGACGTTGCACGAGCTGAGGATCCCGGAGAGTATCATGGTGACGGTCGGCAGAGCGAACACGCCCAACATTCTGTCGGACTCGGTGCGGGAGTTGAAGTACTGCATCGAGGACGCGGCAAGCGGTATGAATCGTCGGGTGATGTCGAGCAGCCGGGAGGAAGGCAAGGAGCAGCACAAACGGCTGTTTTGGCACGCGGCGAGGCAACAGCCGCGGATCCTGCAGGTGGACGGAATCGCCGATCCGAGCAGCGCCAGCGAGTGCAGCTCGCCAGAGTACAACGCGGAGGAGAAGGGAAGCGGCGTTGGAGTGCCGGGACACTTGTCGATCCCGCAGTTGGACGGTATCAACGACGAATGCTCCAGCGACGGTGGTAGTAGCAGCAGCTGCGCGGAATCTCCTTTGCTCGTCGAGTACGAGCACGTTGCGAGCAACGCGTTACGATCGAGACGTTACGATATATACGGATTGATTAGAACGCAGGTGAGCAGATCGAGCGACAGCGACAGAGCGCAGAAGAAGGCGGCCGAAGGAGGAGGAATGGAATGCGACGACGACAACGACGACAACGACAACGACAACGACAACGACAACGACAACGACAACGACGACTCGGGAAACGGAAAGGAGACAAAGGAGAAAAGTTTAAAGTTGAGTTTGGGGATTCCTCAGTTGGACGGGGCCGACGACGTTTCCAGCGACGACGAGTGCGTCTCGCCGGTGGAGCAGCAGCGGGTCGAGGGCGAGACGACGAGCAGCGTGGCGTGCAGCGTGCGCGTGACGGATCGGCCCGTGACGTGCAAACGATGCCGTTGCACGTACAGAACGCAGGACAGCTACAATCGACACCTGGCCAGTTGCGACATCATGATAACCAGCGACAGCGATTCCGAGACCATGGACAACAAGCTAGCGTCACCGGACTCGAGATTCTCGCCGAGCATCGGCTCGGTGTCGCCGCAGTTTCTCACTTTGTCGCCGTCCGAGGGTCACACCGTTTCCTCGTCGGACTTTCCTCCGGACATGCAGGCCACCTCGCCGCTGGAAGCCTCCGTGGCGTCGCCTCACCCGGCCATTCAGATCGAGCCGATAGCGCAGGCCATCATCACGCCGCAGATTCACACGCACGCCACCGTGGAGACCGTTCATCAGACGGTGCTCACGTCCAACGACATGATCGTCCAGACGCAGTACACCAGAACGACCACCACGCTGCCGAACGCGGCGGCGGTGTTGCCTCAGGAGAGCACCGTCCAGATAACCGAGATCACGGATCCACCGTCGGTCGCCAGCAGCGATTCCAGCAGCAGCAGCAGCAACAGCAGCAGCAGCAGCAGTAGCAGTAGCAGTAGCAGTAGCAGTAGTAGTAGCAGCAGCAGCAGCAGCAGCAGCAGCAGCAGCAGTAGCGGCAACGCGTCTCAGCAGAGCAACAACATGGTCAACACGCCGATGAGCTCGCCGGACGGTGGAAACGGTTCGCAGACGGTACCGAGCCCGCAGGTGTCGCCGACGTACCCGTCGAGCGGTGCCCGATCGATCGTTGTCGCGGCCAACAACAACTGCGATCATCCGTCGCAAGCAGGCGGCTTGGTGGGGAACTCGCAGCAGGTTCAACTGACGAAACTGGCGAGATCGAGATCGGCGAGGGCGCCCAAGTCTCGTGCAAAGGGGCTGAAAACGTCGGCGGCGGGGCAGATAGTGAGGAACGCGGGCGTGCAACCGCACAGCAGCAACGGGCATCACCAGGCCGCTAGGTTCCAACCGATACAGAACAACGCCCCGATCATACAGCTGCAGCAGGCGACTCAGAGACCGAGCGGCCCGACCGTGATACTGCAGCAGACCGCGTCGCCCGGCATCGTGTCCGCGTACGTCGAGACGTTGCAGCAACAGCATTCCGGCCAGAATACGCTTCAGTACGTGACGACGATCGGCGGTCAGCACGAGACCGCGTTCAAGCCTCAGTTCATAACTGCCGCCAATCACTTTGTCCCCGGTGCGTACATCCAAGCGTCCTCCGACAATCTGCTGGCGTTGCAGCAGAATGGCGGCATATCGATATTGCCGGGCGTGCAGATCGCTCAGACGCAGCCGACGGTCCTCGGTACCATCATCCAGCAACAGCCACCGAGTGCCATTCAGTGCGGCGTTATCTCGTCGGAGCAGTTGCTGCTGAGCTCGACGCCGACGCTGGAGATGTTCACCGATTCCACCGGCAGCATGTTCCTCTCGAATCAGCCGATGTACTACGGTCTGGAGACGATCGTCAGCAACACGGTCATGTCTTCCAGCCAGTTCATGGCTGGCGCGATACCGCAGGTGTTGGCGAGCAGCTATCAAACGACCACGCAAGTTTTCCAAGCCTCGAAGCTGATGGAACCGATCGTGGACGTTCAGGGCGTCCCGACGGCGGTGACGGCGGTGCAGTCTGTCCAGAACGTACCCGCAGTGCCAAGCGTGCCGAACGTGCCGAACGTGTCGAACGTTGCCAACGTGCCCAACGTGCCCAACGTGCCCAACGTGACCAACATAGCCAGCGTACCCAACGTACCTAACGTTCCAACTGTTCCCGCCATACCGACCGTACCCGCCATGCCCTCTTCCGTCTCCAACTGCGTCTCCAACGTGTCCAATATGTCGAGCGTCGCGAATATACCCAACGTGTCCAACGTGCCGGCCATGTCCAGCGTGTCTAGCGTGCCCAGTATATCCAACGTACCTAGCGTGCCCAGCCTCTCTGCCGTACCTGGCCTACCCAGCCTACCCAGCCTACCCAGCCTACCCAGCCTACCTAGCCTACCTAGCCTACCTAGTATATCCAGTATTCCTGGTATATCACCCTCCAGTGCAACCAACGCAACACCCGGCATACCCAGTATGCCTAGCATGCCTAGTTTGCCTAGTTTGCCCAGTATACCCAGTATACCTAGTATACCTGGTAGTATACCGAATATAACTGGCGCGCCCAGTACGCTCGGCGGTACCGGTGTGTCGAACATGCTCAGCGTGGCCAGCGTGTCGAGCGTAGCCAGTGCGTCCGGTATACCCAACTTGCCCGTCGCGCCCACCGTCCCCACCGCATCCACCGTACCCAACAACGCGTCCAACGTCTCCTCCAATATACTCAACCCGGCAGCTAGTTTGCCCAACAACGCTTCGAACGTGACCAGCAACAGCGTACCGGCTGGACCGCCTATATCGGCCGTTCAGAGCGTGTCGAACGTCGCCACCTTGCCATCCAACGTCGGGAACGTCGCCGATCTGTCCACGGTGTCCGCCGGTGGTTACGTGGTCGTGAATCGGTCGACACCCATGGCGGAAGCAGCCATCGCTACGCCGCAGATTGACGTTCCTGCGACGCCCGAGCGAATCTTTGCCCCAGTTAGCTGCAGCAGCAACAACAACAACAACAACAACAACAACAACAACAACAACATCTTGCCAACGTCGGTGTCGTGTCAGAACACCGTGGCGGAACCGATGCAACATTCATCGATCCATCTGCCACCAGATACCTGCCCGTCGGAGACGTTGCCTCAAGCTGTGGCGAGAGTCGCGTGCCAAGAGACTGTAAAATCGCTGCAGACCTCGCTGCCAACGATACCGAGAGTGGCTGTACGACCGAGTCCCGTTTCAAACTCTGTCGTACAACCTAGCGGCGGACCGTGGAAAATCACCGAATCCGTGTTTGCCTCCGAGCACCAACAAATGACCAACAACAACAACAACAACAACAGCAACAACAGCGTCCGGCCGTACTTCGACTCGAAGCACGTGTCGGAGAACACCAGTATGATCAAGTCGAGCATATCGTCGCCCAAAATACCCCCGTTGCCCAATCACTGTATTACTCAGAGGGACATCATTGTAAATAAGTTGAATCACGATGTAAATAGTGTGCATAATGGTTACAGCGGTGCCGTGCCGAGCGCAAACGCCGTTAATGTAAATACGAGCAACAACAATAACAACTGCAGCAGCAGCAGCGGCAGCAGCAGCAGCAGCAGCAGCAGCAGTAACAACAACAACAACAACTCGATCGCAATCGCGAGCTCGGCGGTGCAGAGCAAGATCACGATGTCGACCAGCAACGTGCCGACCAGCCGACCGATGAACCGAGTGCTGCCGATGCAGGCGGTGACGCCGAAGCAGGACACGGCCAAAAGCATGCAGAAGACGGAGATGATGATGATGATGGAGGAGCCGACGAAGCCGGTGATCAAGCCGGCGGAGCCGGAGCAGAAGCTCGCGACCGAGTCCGAGAAGAAGCAGCAAGCGGTGGTGGAGGCTGTGGCGCCGACGGTGAAGAAGGACAGCCACACCGCCATAAACGGCGTGATGAACGAGACGCTGAACGCGAAGCTGAACGGCGAGACGATATACAACGAGGAGAGGAAAAAACTCTCGTTGAAGGAGAATCTGAAGCTGGAGCTGGACAAGGAGAAGCTGCAGAACGCCTCGCTGAAGATCGTGCTGCAGAAGCAGCTGCAGGACGGTTCGTACAAAATCACGCACAACATGAAAGCAATGACGCAGAGCAAGAAACCGCCGCAGGTAACCTCCGTCGAGATACTGCCGTCGAAACAGATGCCGCAGATCACCTCGTTGCAGCTGCTGCCGATCAAGACGTTCACGTTGAAGACGAACAAGATCGAGGAGGAAAAGATGAAACCTTCTGGCATGGTGGACAGCAACAACAAGTTCAACCTACTGAAGAACAAGACACCGCCGATCGCCGTGAAGAAGCCACGAGTGATGAGCAAATCGATGAAGCCCGTCCCACCACCGCCGCCGCCGTCGCAGCAGCAACAGCAGCAGCAGCAGCAGCAGCAGAATCAGCCGGGCTTGCCGAACGTCGCGCAACAAACGCAAAAGAACACGGCGAAAGGGCCGACGCTGATGTACGAGATCAAGTCGCAGGACGGTTTTACTCACACCGCCTCGTCGATGGCCGAGGTGTGGGAAACGGTGTTTCAAGCGGTGCAGAACGCTCGAAAGGCCCACAACTTGCCACCGCTGCCCCACAATCCTCTCACCGAGAACCTGGGCCTGGAGAACAACGCCACCGTCTACTTGGTCGAGCAGCTACCGGACGTGAACAGATGCACCAAGTACAAGCCACGGTTTCACGATTTGGCACCGCCGAAGCCGGGGGAAGTGGTGGAGAGCGACTTGCTGAGGGCAAACGTGAACGGGGCTGCCCGCGCGGAACCCTTCAGAGGGAGGAAAGTTCACGACATGTTCAGTTGGCTGGCGTCCAGGCACAGGCAACAACCAAAAATGATCGCCATCTCCGAAGCCGAGTCCAGGTAAAACGTCCGAATCGATTCTCCTTTCTTCTTTTTTTTTTTTTTTTTTTTTTTTTTTTGCCTTTTCTCGTCATTATCAGTGTACGCGTTCCTAAAACTCTAGTTCCTTTTAGGCGTAGATTGTTAGTCATGTGTACATTACGTACCATACGCACAGCTGTAACTGCATCGTAGCGGAGGCATTATTCAAGATTTATTCTTGTTCGATTGTTATTTCAGACGTGTGGCAAGTACCAATCTACCAATGGCGATGCGCTTCAGAATACTGAAAGAAACGTCGAAAGAGTCGGTCGGAGTGTATCATTCTCACATACACGGCAGAGGTTTATTTTGCCTGAGAGACATCGAAGCTGGAGAGATGGTTATCGAGTATGCCGGTGAGGTACGTACTGTCTTGTCTTGTCTATCTATTTAAAAATCTAATCTAAAAGTTGCGAATCCTTTTCTCCTTCTACCCCCTACTTTTTCACCCTGTGTGCAAGACTATGATTTATACAATCTCGAGTGACGTTTCATACAACCCTGTTTGTAGGTGATTCGAGCATCGTTGACCGACAAGCGAGAAAAGTATTACGACAGCAAGAACATAGGATGTTACATGTTCAAAATCGACGATCACCTGGTCGTTGACGCCACGATGAAAGGGAACGCAGCCAGATTCATTAATCACTCGTGCGAGGTATTGTATCCGTTTATTCGCTCGTTTCTCCTTGAAAGAGAGGAGCACGTATGTACGTTTGACGGAGCAAAAAGTAAAAGCTTGACGACGCACGCGGATGCGCTAATAAAAACTCTCTAACTCTGGAACGTGTCTCGTATTTCAGCCAAACTGTTACTCGCGAGTGGTAGACATCCTAGGTAAGAAGCACATTTTGATCTTCGCTCTCCGTCGCATTACCCAAGGAGAAGAGTTAACGTATGACTACAAATTTCCTTTCGAGGACATCAAGATTCCATGTACCTGCGGCTCCCGCAGATGTCGTAAATACCTCAATTGAGACTGCATATATACAGCTATCGTAAGCAACCAGCCGGCACAGCAGAGAATATTGTGCTATAATTAATACGCGCTTTCGAATAGGATTCGTTTTATTGAACGTTATTCATTTTAATCGTCAAACTATTTTCAGAGATCGCAGCTTTTTATTACTATAAAGGGAATAGATATACATTTAAAAATATTAGAAGGCCAGATATAGTACACGAAACATCGCGTTATGACAATGTTACTTTAAACAGCTACGCTCGGTAGTTGATTTAAGGGGTATACTTATAGCAATAAACGATTGAAATATGTCCTGCTTTCGTACCCAGCGAGCCTCGCGTGCTTCTCAAACGCGCTCGTTGAAGTGTGTTACTTTTTATCCACGCCTGTGCTTTCATGCACGTCTTTTAGACTCTGCGTACTATCTTGACTATCGAGGCTTAAGTGTACAAGTTATCGTCACTTTACACTAAATAAATGGCAAATGCTTTTAGCTTGTATTTACACGCCAACAGACAAACAAACAAACAAACACACACACACAGTCACACGTATATATATATATAAATTTCTTCCTTATAACATTATATTTTATAATTGACATTTCCAATTATAAATTTCGTAATTTTACGCGTAATTGGACCAAGTTTCATCCTGCTGAAACTGTGCAAAATTGGCGACCTCCACTTGGGAGAACAGAAAGTGAACTTTTATCTACGACATGGCTGCGAGACGAAAAGACACACGACTATGCAATTTGTGAACGTTACGACGTAAATCCCGACTTTACACGTGACGATCAGACAGTTGTGTATTTTTAAATATTTTATGTAAATGTAAAATTTAGTGTACAGTGTACGACTAACTTCGTGACATTTTCACGTCTGATGTAGGGCCAGATTTCAAATGTTCTTGTAAAATATTGTAATTGTTAGATTAGACATTTGTCTTGATGTAAGTACATCTACCGGTTTAACTTAAATTAGCGACGTAGGTGTTAGGAAACAAAAAAAAAAAGCGAGAGAGAGAGAGAGAGAGAGAGAGAGAGAGAGAGAGAATGAAACAGAGAGAGAAAGAGGAATGGATATAGGAAAGAGAAAATGGCAAGAAGAAACAGTTCCCTAGAGTGGTGGGATAGACTGTTTGAAGGTGTACCTACTTTGGCAGACATTGATGATATTTTAAGTCTTATAATAATGGAAAGAGAAGAAACGAGACGAAACGAAAAAGAAAAGAAAAAGGAAAAAGTAAAAGAAAAAGAACGAACGAACGAACGAACGGGGAAGAAGGGAGGGGCTTGCTTTCCCAAGAAATTAATGCCTGTTGATTTGTTTTCGAATGAAAGAATTACGTACGCGCAATATTATTTTGATATGTTTTTTTTATAGATTTTTAAACGATGCACCCATGCGTTTTGTGCTTCCGCCTTGCCAATATTACAATATTAATCTTATTATCTTTTATTTTTGTATTCGACGAACGCGAATCGCTAGATAAGAGCCGAGAGTGAAACTTTCTTTTTCCCTTTTTTTTTTTTTTTTTTTTTTTTAAGCAGAAACTCGATGGTTTGCAATCAATCCGTCAATCTTTCCGTAGTTTCTGTTCAAAATTTTGTTCGACGACTCGCAAGAGGCAAGTGTACAACCACGCGTAATCGATTACGTTTGACACAGATTGTATAAAAAGAAAGAAAGAAAAAAAAAAAAAAATGATTAGATCATTGTTTCGAGTAAACGTTTTCTAGAATGTGAACATTTCTAGAAAATATTTGTGATATTTTCCCATACTGGGGAAAGTTATAAATGTTCTTTATAGGAATATATTTCAGACTTTTACGGACATATGTGTGTATGTGTGTGTATATATGCATATATATATATAACGTATTCCGTAAAAAGCACCTTTCTGTGAAATGCAGTTTTGCCTTACCTACGCTTTAAACCCGGTGATAGATTTAGATATACCCCGATGACTTATATTCAAACTGAAAGAAGAAGAAAAAAAAGAATGAAAAAAAGAAAAAAAAAAAAAAGGAAACTAATTGTGTCTATGCATCCATTAAGCTATGATAAAGTATTTTAGTGCGGTTAATCAATTTCTGCCGAGGTGGTTGTCCCTTAAATTTGGTGCTCCATGGACACCGTTAAGTGCACTTTACACGAAAAAATGGCCTAGAGTAAGAAATAATAGGTGAGAAGAGTGGGAGAAGAGTTTGATAATAATATGAAATGCGTTATACGAGAAAATATCGATCGCGAATTTATTTAACGAAATAATATAAAGAGATAAATGATGGCAGGAACATTATTTGAGCACGCGAGTATTTGTCGTCGGTCGTGCAACATTTTAATCGGCCTGGTTTGGTACAAAATGCGTATGCTGATTTGTAAAAAGTTACGAAACAAGGAGGTGAAAAAAAAAGAAGAAGAAAATAGAAACTTGTTCTGGTCACGAGAAATTGCCATTTTTTTTAGGTATTCTGAATCGTTTTTTTTCTCTTTTTTTTTTTTTTTTTAAATATTATGATTGCCAATAATGGATAGCTATTATTGGAAGATGAATATTGTTAATATAATGATAATTAATTTTAATCTGTATAAAAAGAAAGAAAAAAAAAAAGAAAAGAAGAAGAAGTAATATGATATAAGAAAGGTAATTTACTTGAAAATATAATAGCAATGTTAGATATTTTATTGATATTTATTACACTTATGGATGACGGTTCTAGGGTTAACGAGATTTACTAATTACATTAAACATGATTTAGAGTACATGGTGCACACACACGATGGTCTAATATTGTTGAAGAAATACGAACGTCATCTTTTTGTGGGGATGAGAGAAGAGCGCACGGTCTCTTCGAAAACGAAAGGGGAGAAAAGAAGAAAAAAAAAAAAAGAAAGAAAAAAAGTAACGAATTCTTGTAATTGTTACACGATATCACCACGAACAATTTAGAATTACGAGATATAAGCGATGTATTTCACTATAGTTTATATTCCCATAACAGATTATTAGTATCTCTCTATGATGACTGTAACGATAATCTATAATGGGTATATATATTTACACATGTCGGTAGATAAATTAAGAACACTGTTTTTTAATTATTTTTTTATTTATAAAATCCATATGGAATATCGTATGCACCAAGAAAGATAAAAAGAGGGAAGGGGAGGGGGGAGAGGAAAAAAAAAAGTAGGCGTTTTAGTGGATGGCGTGTGACAGGATGTGAAAAATTATTTCTCTGTGAGGAAACTTTTATCTCGCGCTTTTTTCTGAAACATACTCTATATCTTTTTAAATGATTCCCTATTCTCGCAAGGAGTGTGTACAAGCTCCTCCTTAGTATTATGCATCTAGCCTTCATTATTATGGTTATTATAATTACGATTATGATTATTATTATTACTATTGTCATCGTCATCGTCGTCATTCTCATCATCATCACCATCACCATCATCATCATCATCATCATCATCATCATCATCGATCAATTGTAATCTACGCGAGAAGATGGCATAATACACCGCTACTCATATTGTGCACCGTTTGTTTAAACTACATACACCTGTTAGCACCTTGAAAAAGCGACTCGCGCGAAAAAGAGAATAAATTTGAACGTGAGAGAGAGAGAGAGAGAGAGAGAGAGAGAGAACTCAAATAAATAAATATATATATATATATATATACTTCACTTGAAGCTAAACATGTTTTAGGTAAGAGAGAAAAGTGTTGGATATATGCTAGTTTGGTGTGATAATGAAATGAACGATTGTATTATTCATCATGGACCCGTACGGTGCCCGTTATTACTTTTTACGACAATTTCAAAAGAAAAAAAAAAAAAAAGAAGAAAAGAACATCGCAGCGTTGTGTATCCTCTTGTAATCGAGTGTATCATCTCTTCGAGAGTCTTTAGGGGTTAGTTTCCTTGGTTTTATCGGCAAAACTAAGCAATTTTCAAACGGAACGAAACGAAGCCGAGGCGAGAAACGAAAAAAAAAAAAAAGGGAAGGATAATTTAAAATGTAAAACGCTTTTTAGGGTCGTGTATAAACGAAAAAAAAAAAAAAAAAAAAAAAACGAAACGAAACGAAGAAGAGAAGGGAATAGTATTATTCTAACGTTTAAACGAATTGCAGAATTTCGAATGTTGTACTTGTTTAAAAGAAGGAAAGAAAGAAAAAAAGGAGAAGGGAAGAATAGAGAGATATAAAACGGAGGGAAAGGGCAAAAGGCGGCGAGAGGAAAAATAAACGACACTATTGAAGAATTTCAAAATAAGTGGGAAAGGGAAAAAAGATGAGCGAGACAGGAATGGGAACGGAAGAAAAATTGAAAAAAATTGTCTGTGATTATCAGTCATAATAATCTTTAGGTCGACATATTTTTTAGAGAATATTTTTTAGCAAATTACAAAATTTATGATATATCCCTATTATTGATATGATATTGGATCAGACACGTTGCGCATAATATTAAAATAAAGTAAAATGCAAAAAAAGAAGACGAAAAAGGAGAGAAAGACGAAAAAGAGAAAGAGGAAGAAGAAGACGAAGAAGAAGAAGAAGAAGAAGACGAATTGAAACTGTAAAAGTTGCAAACTGTTTAATAGAATTATGAATAGTTGAGATCGATGGCTGTTGTAAAATATTCAGTGTTTGGACAAATAATTATTAAAAACTATTTATAATATCGAGTAATATCGAGGTACGATATTGTATCGCATACTATGGTAGCGTTTCTATCTCTTTTGCGTTTGCATATTCATCGGAATAGATAATAGAGAGGAGAGAATTGGTCGTAGGCCCATACAAGACGAAGTCGTGACGAATGTAAAATTAAAACGAAGAGACGCTGCGGGATAAATAGCACGTATATTTACTCTGCGCGCGTTCAGCGTGTAAATTGTCGTTATAAAATCCATCTAC
Source organism: Frieseomelitta varia (assembly GCF_011392965.1). NCBI lineage: Eukaryota > Metazoa > Arthropoda > Insecta > Hymenoptera > Apidae > Frieseomelitta > Frieseomelitta varia. Next base: position 88,804 of record NW_025110284.1, on the reverse strand, counting down.
TTATTGTAGAAAACTTATTAAAGTAATCGTAATGTTTACATTAACCAGATGATATGCATACCACATAGAGAGACACACATACACACACACACACACACACACACACATAACTACTGCTTTCATCACATGAGATACACATACACATACCTACACGTACACACACACGAAAAGAAAAAAAAAAAAAAGAAGATAAAACACTGTACACCCGTACGCCCATGTTTTTGTAATTAAATGTTTTGTTAGTATTATATGAGAAATTAACAGAATAAAAACACAAATGGAAGTATAAACATGTATATGTTCCGTGCTGTGTGAAACTACCCTAAAACTGCTACCGCGTATCATGCGTATACGTACACAGGTACACGCGGTATTATCCGAAATGGAATGGAAGCTGAAACTCTCGAGAAACCTCTGGTTGTACCTTAGAATTCTCGTTAATCGTCGGGACAGGTTTTTTTTCTCCTCCCCCCCCCCCCCCCACCCTCCTCTCTTTTCGCGCCGATTTCTATCTTCAACGAGCGACGTGTCCGATCGAAACGCCACGAGGGAAAAAGAAGAGTAATAAAACGCCTCTGTTAGAGAACTTCGGTACTGTCTCGTTGATTTTAAACATTGTCAGCGCGCCATTAGTTTAAGCGTAAAGCGGCAATCTTATCTCCTCTTTGTCCGTTCTCGTAAACGGGTAGACTGGCAGAAGAGTTACCATACATTGTAATCTATCGTACATACACTGCTAATGAGCCGTTTTACTTGTTCATTGTAACAGCGACGTGCCTCTATTTCGCTCGTGAGAATACTCTTCTTTTTTTCTCCCCTCCCTCCCCTCTCCCGGCGTGGGTTTTTCCTTCCTCTCTCTTTTCTTTTCTTTTCTTTTCTTTTTTCCTTAATTTTTCTCGTTTCTTGTTTGCTTAATGTATGCATTCGATTGAGCGCGCGTCGCTGACTCATGCGCGTTGCTCGGATGTTGTGCGTACCTCGTCTGAAACGAGGGGGGAAAAAGAAAAAGGGGGGAGAAAAAAATTTCTTGGAAAGTAGAATCGATGAGAGAGTATGTGTCTGCGCGCGTGTGTGTGTGTGTGTGTGTGTGTGTGCTTGCGCTTACTCAAAGTTTGGCGCGTCGCTGATGATCGGGGAGGCAATAGGGAAACGTCGTCCTCTAGCGTAATTATTTCACGAAATTTATTTCGAAATGAATTTTCGGAGACGATGCAACGACAGTCACACTGAATGCAAATTCGAATCGAACTTTTTTTTTTCCAAACGAGAAAGCACGTACATACTCGTGGGGTGAACGAAAGACGAAAAAAGAAAAAAGAAACGAAAGGAAAGAAACTGCTAAATTCTGTGATTTTTCGACAGGAAGTCAGTATGAAGAGTCTCGAGGAGGGAGGGAGAGGGGGGGGGGGGTACGACAAGCAAACGGTTCCAAAAAACGGTTCTGGTAATAACGATCAATCGGCATTATGGTAACATATCGCATTTATCACATTTGAGTGAAATACAACGGCGGGATAAGATACCGCGGATGGAGATCACAGAAGCAGAGTATGTTGTAACGGCAGGCATACATTATTATCGTTAGTTTCGCGTGTATTGTTACGGCACAGTCCTTCCACAAACTATCTTAATCGCATTATTAAACGAACGTGGCGTAATGAAAACGTTAGATGCTGTAGATGATACAATGTAAATACGATAATGTGTCGCTTGACAAGTGAAATTTTATTGATACATTCGCTTGTTTCGCATATAAAAATGAAGGAAAAGGAAAAAGAGGATATGACAATGCTGGAATTTATTATTTAGGGGTGTGCATTACAAGTTTAAAGAATACTAACGACTCTTAGACGAAAAGGGAAAAGAAATTTTATTTTTAATAAAATCGATTATTAAGTAATTCAATGTTATTCAAGCGTAATGATAAATCATAATCATTTAAATATATAAACATATATATATATATATATATATATATATATATGTGAAATAAACGAGAGAGGAAAAGAAAGAGAACAAGAGCATGGTCGATTTATTGCCTTATCGGCGGATTTACGTTTATTAGCATAAACGAATACGTACGACTATATTCGCGTATCGGAGATTCTAAAAGGCGCGTTACCGGCGGCAACATCATCGTACTCGAACGTTTCCATGGAACAGTGAATAACCTCCTCGTTCTCACGTACGGACACTTAAGAGGCATGGTTATCTTGCTCTTCCCTCTCCTTTTACTTACAACTCGAGCGAAGCCGTGGCCGAGGCGTTATGCACACGCGGACGTTCCGCCGCGCTCTTTGTTTCTTTCTCTGTCTCTGGTTGTTCTCCAAGCAAGCATCAAAGTGCTATATACGCGCTGTAATGTAACAGTTCTTACCTCTCGTCGCCGCTCTCTCGGCAACGAGCCGAGGGTTTCGCGCTCTTCCACTCACCTCTCCTCCCATTTTCTTCCTTTCCGTCTTCACTTTCGCGCCACCATTTTCGTCGCCCGTCGCTATCACCATCACCCACCATCACCATCGTCATCGTCATCGTCATCGTCACCGTCACCAGAGCTGTGGCTTTTTTTACATGTCTCTCTCAGTCAGTCAGTCAGTCAGTCAGTCAGTTAGCCAGCTCAACCAACGACGACGCAGCTTTCGTGCATCCCTTTTCGTTCCCACAAGCGGCGCGGTGGACGACAAGGTGTTAGTCACCTCAAGGACGTTCGCTGTAATTGGGATAGGTCGGATAGATACGTCAGACAGGAGGGGAGGGAGAAAGAGAGAAAGAGAGGAAGGGAGAGAGCAAGATAGAAGAGAAGAGGACAGGACGGGACGGGAGGGGACGAGGTTAAAGAGGGGGAGGTACGTTGAGAGTAGAAAAGCGGTGAGGGGAGGGGAGGGGAGAGGGTCGGGTAGAAAGGGAGGGAAGGTGGGGAGGCGCTGTGACGAAAGTAGCGAGAGCGAGACGGACGCCAGCAGAGTCGGAGAGAACTAGCGGCGATGCGTGCGTTTCTGTAAATGGCGCCTGGCTGAGCGTCGCGCGTCACGGTGTGTGCTGTGGCTCTCTTTCTCTTTCTCGTGGCGCAGCCGTGAGCGCACCAGCGCACCAGCGGTGGAGAGAGCAGTGCGAGAGCAGGGTCCGCGCGCGTCGTCCTCGTCCTCGTCGTCATCGTCGTCATCGTCGTCCTCCTCGTAGTAGTACCGTAGTGCATCAGTTCTGGACCGGAGGTTGTGCCGTGAGATACGCGCGAATCCCAGATGCGAGTGCACGGTTGTTACCGGTGACATCTTTCTCTCGTGATTGGCCATGGCGTGTTGTGCCGCGTCTGTCGCAAGTGAACGTCGACGTTAGTGGATACTCGGCGTTGAATCCGCGGCATTGGCATGCATGCAACATGGAAGAAGGTGCGTTAGTGCTACGACGATAGTGGTTTCCAAGCGAGGAGAGTTCCGCGACAGCAACGCCGCCTGCACACGGAACGGAAGAGTATATCTCGGAGCTGTTATCGTCTCTCCTACTTCTCTCTCTCTTCTCTCCTCCTCCTCTCTTCTCTCTTTTCTCTCTTCTCATCTTCCTCCCCCTTACTATCCTTGCCCTTACTATCAACAGTGAGCCGCTTCTTCGCCTTTGTTCGTGGATCCGCGCGAGCTCGTTGCCACGGGCACTACGGAGGCCGCCCCGCAGGTAAAGACCGATTCAGGGCCGACACTGTCACAGTGTGTGATGTGAGCGTGTATGTGTGCGGGCTTGTATGAGTGCGCGCGGACGCGCGCACCACCGAGTCAGACGGAAAGGATAGATCGAAAGGGAAAAAAAAAAAAAAAAAGAAAAGAAAAGAGAATGCTCGTCACGATGCGCCGTTCCGTCGAGTTTCGTCATTCTCGGTGAGAATACCAGGCGAAAGAAGGAATAAAAGTGGAGTGCGAGGTTAGGAAGTCGAGTCTGTTCGCTGATCGGCAGTCGGCGGCGACTAGGTGAAAATGTAATTAAATTTCGTTCCGCTCGGCTGACGTGAAACTGTGCGCCAGTGTAAGTCTCTCTTTCGATATACTCTGACGCACACGCGCGCGCGCGTCTACTACGTGTGTACGTACATACGCGTAATACATCCGAATGAAATGCGAAATATTTAGTAGTATACGCACGACGCGAGCTGAAAATAGATGCCAAAGATAGACCGAGATGAGAAGAGGTAGTTGACCGTTCACTTTTTTTTTTTTTTCCTACGTATCCCTCTTACGTACGCGTGTACGCACGTACGTGCGAAAAAAAAATCTATGGATCGTCTTTTCGGCCTGTATCGATTTTATTTCGATATAGCCCTGCCATGTGCAGTTGTGCGTGCAATATCGACAGGATCGAGTAACGTTGAAAGGTTTTTCGAAACGTAAACGATGTATGTAATTTATATTTGTTGCACGGCTGTTGTTCAGAGCTGCGTAGACATTTCGACGTTGTGCGTGAAAACGTACGACGAGAGACTCGAAAGGCTCCTCGTATACGTAAAATAGTTAGGCTCGAGTTGTTCTACGTGTAAAAGCGCAGTCGGTATTATCGTCGATTACGGAGGAGGAGACGGTAAGTTCGCGGTCTTGCAATCAGCATCGTGAATCAACAACCGTGCGTAAGATTCATCGTCGTCGTCGTCGTCGTCGTCTTCGTCTTCTCAGTGAAGGAAAGTCTCTTTCGTGCGAACCCGTGGAAACCTGTTCTCCGTCGCGAGTTATTTCGATCGCAGCGATCCACGGTTTAATTTCTGCCTTGAATGCGAGCATGCGCATGCGTCGCGACACGGCTGCTTTGCTATTCTCACCGAATAATTTACGGCACGTGAGCTCCACGGGATCGAACGCGTTCGTGACACACGAGCGATATGTATTGTATATGAATCAAAGATACCTGTGCTTATCTGAACTGAACGCGATACATGCTTAGGCGTGACCCGCGACGCAACGCGACTATACGTAGTAGTAGTAAGTGCAACGTGAATAGCTAACGATCGCCCCTCAAAGTTACCATCGATCGGACCGCAGATTCGTTCGATGAATTTGTCGTTCGACGTCGTTTGTCGTCCTTACGTTTACCGCGTAATCGTCTGGAGCTGCATGCTCCAATGCCAACGATTATACGACGATTATGATTGCTCGTAATTGCTTTCAGGATCGATAAGTTACGATAATGCGGTGTAAGGCGAATTGTCGGCACGGTCTCACGACACGAGAACTGTGTATTTACGAGCGTGTCACTCGTCTCGGTGAGATACTCGGAGATGGAGAGAGATGGAGTATCGTTCGCGAATCGTCCGTAAAATATATAAAACCCTGTATAAAACTTAAAACCATTGCGAACCTTTTAGTTTTCATGTTCACGTCGATGAACGCGTTAGAGGTTTTTTTTTCCCAAATGAATCCCCTAATCGATCTAATCTATCTAAGCTTTCATTTGATTCGTTTTTTTTTTCTTTTTATTCAAATTCAACCCTTTGAACTCGTGCGTCACGCTGACGAGACCGTTTTGAAAGTCATCACGCTTTAAAAAATTAGATTATAATAATGAATAGATAAAACGAAACGTTGGATTTTACTGCGTTGTACGTTAATTTACCCAATTAAGTTTGACACTACCAGAATGGTCAAAATGATCGATTCGTTGGAGATTTAAATGATTTTTCGTAAAATGTATAAATAGAAGCTTGTATACTTGTATTATTTTCCAAGTTCTTTATTTTTTTTTTCACTTTGATGAAAACTTTACGATTTAATTGCCGTTAAAATAAATACGAGTGGACGCGTGACAAATCGAGTTCGAAGGGTTAAATTTAATAATATGGTAAAATGGAGCGAATCTTTGAATCATACAAGTTGATCAAATCTGATACTTATAATCGCTAATACTGTTTTCGAAAGTTTATCTATTCGTCTATCAGTAATAACGATAAGAACAACAACAACAATAACAGCAATAATAATATTTCCACGAGCGTGTGAACGAGCGAATAAAACGAAAGAAAGATTCTTTGATTTCCGCACTTATCTTTCTGGGAATACGTGGCCTAGAATCGGCTGCCGCAACAACCATGGAGACTTAGTCAGCCTGGGTGCAACGTGGTAGGGATATAGGTGGGGATAGGATTGTTACAATGATCCAGAGTGAAAGAACGTTACAATGATCCGTGGAACAGTGCACTTTCGTGTATTACGGTGAATATTATGCATCGTCGCGTTGATTTCATTTTCTTCGGGGTTACGTCAACCGTTAACACGTCGAGCGCCGAATTCAGTTTTCAGCAAACTGTACCAAAATGCCTCGCAGAGCTAAAGAATATATAGTTTTGCACGTGTTACGTATCTTCCAAACTTTACACGTGCATCAGAAGTGGTACGTGAAACATGCGAAAATATATATTTTTTAACTCTTTCAGGGCTTGAAATTTATTTATTATGTATGTACAATAAATTTTGAAACCAGAAAATACATCGTACAATAAAAAAAAAAAAGAAAAAACTTTATTCGTGTTAGAAATTCACAAAAATAAGGAAAAAGTCAAAGCACAAAGCGGAAGTTGCATTCGGCGTGTGCACCAAATTAGGTTATAGTCGATTTCAATCAGCCGCCATGTTACATATTTCTTGTTAACATTAGTTTGGAAGATACGTGAAACGTGAGAAACTATAATATGTATTTTTTAACTCTTTGAGGGCTTGAAATTTTTTTTATTGCGTACGTACGATAAATTTTGAAACCAGAAAATACACTATACGACGAAAACAAATAATTTCTTTATTCGTGTTAGAAATATACAAAAATAAGGAAAAAATCAAAGCACAAAGCAGAAGTTCCATTCGGCGTGTGTACGAAATTAGGTTATAGTCGATTTCAATCAGCCGCCATGCTGAATACTCTTCGCTAGCGTTACGTGCTTAATTAACACTAACATTGCAACCAACAATTGTTGCAGGCAATTTTTGCGTACGTGGGGCACGAAAGTTCGAAGCCGAAAATACGCGCACTTTGATTTTTCACGGATTTAAACGTGATCCAGGCATAGTAGGTTTTTGCAGTACCTGGCTGCAACTACTGTAACTGGCTTAGTTCTGTAATGGCTTCAGCATGTTTCTATTTACTGGCTCTCTCGGTATCGCTTACAATCAGCTGCGTTTCGCGCGTTTTTTTGCTCCCTACTCCGCTGAATAACGATTATCCGGTACACTTCGGTTTCTTTCAAACGAAACTTCTCGACTAAGTGTTGACCAAAAGTGAGGTTAACGCTCGATGACACGCGCGCGTGTGTGTGTGTGTACATATATATTACGCATTCTCGCTAAACGTGTGTAACACGTTTGTCCTTACGCGCAAAAATATGATTTCGTAAAAAGAGCTCATGCAAGTGCATGAGATGGTGATTCTCAGGTAAACAAAAGAACTTTCGCTGCTCGGTGCACTGATGCAGGGCAAACGATGAACCAACTCTGAGCGATGCAACGACTCGAGGCGCGCGTCCGACCAGAGTAACGTTGCGTGGCGAGGAATATCTCTCGTGTTTCTACGATGTTTCTCGTCTTTTCGACGAGAAAAAGTTCCGCCACAGTCGTTGCATTACGCGCATGACCATTCTCTCACGTACACAGTCTGAAATAGCACGTTGCTCCTTTCCATCGTTCTGTCGTTGCAATCTCTCTCTCTCTCTCTCCCTCCCTCTTTTCTCTCGTTTGTGATTCACCGACGGCGGTTGATTGTCATCCAGCGCGTTCCGTCGTCCTTGATACATACGTCGAATCTTCTCCGTAGATTCGACTTTTACAAATCACGGGACGCATCGAGGGACGATCAAAGGGAGAAGAAATGAAAATTGCGTTTCGCCATCTCCGCGGGGAAGAGTAGGTTTTACCCGATGTAGAAATATCTCGCGTAGCCCGAACCGAATGGTTGTTGCTATGTGCGGTTTCTTGCTCTTTCCCGTGCACGAGGTCGTTCGTTGCTTTTTAAAATTTCTACACGTTTCAGAGATAATCGCACCTCTTTGCTGCCCCTTTTTTCCCCTCCCTCTCTTTCTCTCTCTCTCTCTCTCTCTTTTTTTTATTTATTCATTCATTCATTCATTCATTTATTTGTTTTGTCTCCTCTTTTTTTTTCACGATGAAATTCACGCAGCACGAGGGGAATCGAATCTCCCGGTGCCGGTTTCGCATTCGTCGAGGTACGCGTTCATGCCACGCGATTATTGAATTTTCCTATAAATAGCGCGCTACAAACGAAACAAAGGTTATTAATATTGCCGTTCTGAAATACGCATATACCGTGTAGTAGAGCGCGAGAGGAAAAGCTCGGTGTGAGTGTGGGGGGAGGGAGTGGGAGCTGATGGTCGAGAGGGGAGAGGCAAGGGAGTGCAAGAATGGCTGCTACCAGTGGCCACAATGCCAAACGACCTAGGAACTCGACTGTCGTTTCCTTTACGGTACGTTTTATTATCATTGCCAATCAATGAGACATTGGGCAGGCGGCCATCGGTTATGAAACGATTCCGCTGAAATTCTCGACGGCCGAAACGGTTGCCGAGACTCGCCATCGCATCGATGGAAAATGTTGGCGAAAAATCTCTTACGCGGTGATTTTACGGGCTTTTGCTTGCGGCCTAACCGCGCTGTTTCGTCGCTATGGAGAAGACCGGACGTCCGCGTTGAGGACGTCCGTCATTTTGGGAGGGCCAGCTGTTTACTTTTGCTAGGAGGAACACTAGAACTACCAAGGACTAGGAAGCATAGAATTTTCGTCGATGTTAAAGTGAAAAAGGCAGGGAAAACAGCGAGACACAATAAAATGCACAAGCTTTTATTTACATATTTCATGAAAAATCATTGTAATCAGTGTAAAGATATGCTGTCTTACGTTTGTAATGTGTCAAACAAAAATGACGAATTGATCATTTTGACCATCTGGGTAGTTTTAGTGTTAAAAATCTAAGCAAGCGTCCGTCGTCCGACGTCCTGTCACCTGTTTCCCACGTAGAATTTGTCAATTTTGAACGAGTGTCGGACTACTGTTGCGAGTTTCACGCGAATCTCGTCAGTTCTGTATTGATTCGCGATTTCCATAGCAGTTTGCGACGTCGGGGGAAACCGACGTTTGCTTCGACGTTGAAGCAAAAGTCAACCACGCCGTGATCTCTGGGGACGTACGCGTCAACGAGAAACCTTTTCAGTTCAGTGCTCGGAACTCGGTCCCGATCCTGGTCAAATCTGTTGCTAACCGCGGCGAGTCGACGAGGAGAGTCACTGAGATGCTCGCGCATGCAACTCGTCGTCTTCGTCTTCGTCGTCGTGACGCTACTATCGTATCACTGGTACATATGCACGATATATACGTATATGTACATATATATATATATATATACATATATAAATATATATATATATATATACGTATAGGCAGAGCTATGCGAGACTGCAACCTACTACTCTTTTAATAGACGACGGAATAGGCCTATAGACACGCGCTAGACGTGGCGCGTCGCGCGTCGCGCGTCGTCCACGGTCAATGCTTGGCACATGGCGACATCGGCACTGAGAGAACGTTGAATGAAATATTTTCGAGAGCGTATCCGGTTGCGTTCGCGCGCGTCCGTCCGCCTTCGATTGGCTTCGACGACGATTGTTGTTATCATCGTTACCGAAACGGACGATCGGTACCGATCGAGCATCTCTTTCTACAAACTGTTTCGAATCGCGCGGCCGACTCGAAGAAGCGGGAGCAAAGTTCTTTTCCAGTCCAATATACAAATTGTACACCGGTGGTAGGCATTCGTTTCCGATTACTTACGAGCGACGGACGGTTCGACACGCTCGGTTAGATTGAGCGTGCGTCGAATTGAAGGTGCGGAGAGATTCTCATCTTTGGGAAGAGAGAGGAGGAAAGATGATATGAAATATATATGTGTGTGTGTGTGTGTGTGTGTAATACCAAAGGACAGAGAGAGACAGCAGTTGTTCTTTAAAACGACTAGCGTCAGTCGGAGCTGTTCTTGGATCATGAGGCTGAATCGAGGTGCGTCACCTGTATGCTCTAGTGACTCTGGTGGGTGATCAAACAAATTACATTATGCGGAATTGCAGGCTGAAAAGCCCGTCTATTAACCACCGTCTGCAGCCATTGCGGGCTGCGTTGGTACGGACCGACACGTGTATGCATGCGAACGAGATACGCGTGACGCATATATATATATGTATACGTATGTATGTACGTACTATAAATATATATTTATATATGTATATATGTATGTATGTATGTACGTACTATAAATATATATTTATATATGTATATATACGTCTATGTATGTACTATTTACATATGCATATATATTTATGTGTATATATATATATATACATATATGTGCATAGATACCTACGTACATCCGTACGTACATACGTAGGTAGAGTAAAGACTTTCGATTGATTCTGCGTGTAATAATAGCACAACAGGGTGGTGCTGCCGGGCAGTCCGCTAGCTCGCAACTGATTATGAGCCGCACAGAGCAATATCGCTAAGATCACTCTGCCAATTATCCCCGATATCGATCTGTATGTCTCGTCGCTCCGCAAATGAAACTGCGATTTCGTCGAGCGGCAATTCGAGCAGGCACAAACAAGAACGATAAAGTGAAAAAGGAAATGTCACTGATTTGTGACGATCGCGATCACGCTAACACGCTTAAAACGTGCACGTGAAATTTCGAAGGGTAATCGTCCTTTCCTTTTTTTTGAGACCAACATCATTGGAGGCGAATTGTACAGAATGAGCCTTCCAAAAATAATGTCACTTCCTACTAAAATAATAAAAAAACAACATGAAATACTGGCGGTCAGCGTTTGAAAGGGATAATTTCTGAAACGCAGTGAAAAATCATCACGTTTGAGCTTTGAAATTAATTTGAAATCAATGACATTGGATTCTTTTATTAAAAGAAATCGGTGGCGAAGAAACTTCTGGTCCGCCCTGTACTTTTAATTTCTCTTTCTTTTTTAACGATCGTCGACGATGATAATTCTCTGCCCCTTGCTGGATTGTGTATACATATATACATAATTTTGTACTCGCAACGTTGTGTCATATCGTTAGTTCCACTTGCAACGTTCGTTGGTCGAACAATTTTCAATGTTGCAAGATCAGAGAATTTTTTTTTTCCTATCGAGTCGAGTTGACGCGCGTTGATCGGTCAAATTGAAGCGCGGAGTCCAGAGGAAAAAATTCACAGTCGGAGGGAAAACAACACAGGAGACTGCCTTATTCCAGTGTACGTGTATCTTACGATTATTCGAGAGATTCGCGAAATTGCTCGTCACAGGTATCTGTATCCTGTCGGGGAACAACGGATGTTCCTCGGGCAAATGTGAAAGTTGAGCCGAGTTCGAAGAGCGAATGAATCGTAGCCGCTTTATTATTAGCGCGAGATCGATAAGGAGTAATCTACATATCGGGCTCCCGTGGTTTTTCTAACGATAATTTGCAATACGATAAAGTGCGAGGACGCCTCTTGAACTGATACGCTTGTAAATGTTGTGGCGGCGTGCCTCGGTGCTGTGCCGTTTTTATCTGAGTCTTTAATTTTTTCCGCATTTTTTTTCCTTTTTGTCTTTTTTTTTTTTTTTTTTTTTTTACCACTACTACCAGACAGCAGCTAAGGCAATTATACACCGTTGCGATTGTGGTTGACAATGAGACAAAAAAAATAAATAAATAAAAGAGCTAGAGCTTGATGACGCTAATTGCCACTATGTATGTTCTCTTAATACGAAGGATAACGTATTCTTGCGGGATTAAAAAAAAACCACGTTTGAATAGTGCCATCCGCGCGATAGCGCATTTTTGACGTAACCGCGAAAAAATTCCAAGAACGCAATAGTAATAAAGTAGATAAAGTAGAAATATGTTTATGTGCGTGATTTGGGTTGAAATGAAAGTAACTTGAGGACGAAACATCAATACGACTTGCGACAGTATGGCACTATAATTGAACATTGCGTGTACATCGCGTCCAAACGTTATTCGACGCGAACCTGAACAGCGCGATCGCGCTGCGTGGCACTGAAGCTGTTTAACACTAGATTTATTTAACCAATCTAACGATGGAAGCGTAAAATGAGAATAGGAGGAAATTTACAATAGAATAGAGAGCACAAGCCTCTGTTTGTATATTTTACTAAAAATCATTCGGGCCTCTGAAAATACATTATTATAAATATATATATATATATATATATATATATACAGAGTCTTTCGTAACTTGTGGGACCCACTTCGGGAGTGGAATGAAAAAAAGTCATATAAATATATATCCTATCTGTCTTCGTTTATGAGATATAATGAATTCTCTGTTTTAATTACTTTTGCAAAAGATGCTCGAAATGACCAGCTTGCACTTGAAGGCAAGCCTGCACGCGTCTTGTCATTCATCTGGTTACTCTCTCTATCGTTCCTGGTGTTTCTCGAATTTGTCGAAAGCCTTGCTCTATTCTATTTCGTAGTATTTCAGCATGTTCAATCGATGTTGCGTGCACAATAGATTTCAAATGTCCTCACAAATGAAAATCTAATGGATTCAAATCCGGAGAACGAGCAGGCCATGCAATAGGACCTCCACGACCAATCCATTTATTTGCAAAGCGTTGATTTAAAAATTGTCTAGCCACTCGGCTAAAATGCGGTGGAGATCCATCATGCGTAAACCGCATACAAAGTCTAACATCGACTGGAACTTCCTCTAATATTTCGTGTAAACGCGTGCTCAAGAAATCAACGTACTTTGTGCCTGTTGGTTTCCCATCAAGAAAAAAAAGGTCCAATTAAAAATTTATCAATTATTCCTGCCCATACGTTTAAACTAAACTGGTGTTGA